>NC_056738.1:361346872-361601872 GCF_019279795.1 Protopterus annectens
ATATATATATATATATATATATATATATATATATATATACCAGCATACCTCTCAACCACTCACAGAAAGAAAGATATCTGGTTAAAGCCATATGGGAAGCTGAGACAAACAGCAAACCATGAGCACACCCTTCACATATTGCTGTGACACACATGGGAAATAGATAGCAGAACAGGTAATGCATTTGAATGCACCTTCCAAAGGGTATGTGTTGCCACATGACAATATCCGTCATTAATCTGCAATGTCAGTCTGTCAGAATCTTCCAAAATGTTGGCCAGAAAACCACATGTTTATGACAGATGGAAAGAAAGTATGTGTTAGACATCAGGAAAATCTGCAGACATATGCAGAGGTCAGAGGTATGGCCACCAAGTGTACCCATACCTCCGCTCTTAGAACAAGAAAGTTTATAAAGCCATAAATAATGGGGTGACAAAGGCCACATAAGGGACAGTTTTCAAATATTGCTTCTACAAACTTATAAAGGTGATAGAACAACAGGTTTTGTATTAGCATAGATAGCCTGAAAGGTATGAAGTCTGCAATTCATAATGTCTGCCATTATTTTTTGACAACAACCCACAATGATTTGGCAACAATTTGCAAGGAAAAACACAGGTTTATGAGAAAATGGACCAAAAATATGAGGCAAGAATCTGGACATTCAATGGAAATCTGTACAGTTGAGAGGTATGTCTGTATCACCCTGCAGGCTGCAGTCCATGTTTGTCAATGTGTACCCTGTGACAACAACTGAAAATGTGAAAAGAGGCTCCAACACTGTAGGACAAGAAACATGTCATACAGTTCTACACTGATTGCATAGAGCAGTTATTGCACATCAGAAGCATCTTAATGTTATGAGTAACACTGTAAGCTAAGTTGATGTCACACAAATAAGGTGTCATAGTAGCAAACCAGAGGAAGTCCTGTGTGTTGCACTTGCCGTGGGCATGCTATGTCCTGCCAACTGTCACATTACTATAGGTTGTGTCCCACACTCCACATTTGATAATGTCACACACACATTGTGTGTTGACTATGTGTGTGTGCAATATGTAGACATGTGAAGGCCCTGTGACTACCTGGTGCCCACAAGACAGGTGAATCTGTTGGGGTTAAAGTAATGGCTAGGCTGGTGAGGGACCTAGTGCCAGTACTCAAGTAACCTCCCCTGTATGCATGAGCGTATAGTACTACAAAACACCCAGGTGACATGTATGAAGGCTAGCTGGCTGTGTCAAGGGGTATGTATGCAAGGTTACACTGTCTGCCCCCAGTGTCCCTCACATACTGTTACATGCATACACACCTGGTAAACATGTACAAATACAGCTGCACTTTGGCTGTTAAAAGGTCACTGTGTTTCCACTCCACCATACTCATTGTTGGTAATGTTAGCAGGCCCACAGCCTGTAGACACACAGATACCTGGAACACAAACAGAATACAGTATGTAAGATTACAGTCAGTCAGCAGTACTACCAACAATAATGCATCATGGCTAAAAAGGTACATATACTTTGCTGTGTACCCATAACAATCGCCGGCAAACAGCACCTTATACAGTATTACATTACTACACTGTACTATATTCATCCTGTGCATCAGACCCATATTAGCATGTCCCTGCATCAATGGTATGGATAACAGGGATGTGGCACAGATGTCATCACATGCACAGGGTGTGGTGTGGGTTTGCCAGAGGCCTAGGTTGGGCCACATAGTTGACATTCTGTGTGTGTGTGTGTGTGTGTGTGTGTGTGTGTGTGTGTGTGTGTGTGTGTGTGTGTGTGTGTGTGTGTGTGTGTGTGTCTGGATGGGGTGTTGTTCAACTAGGCTGTGCAGAGGAGCTGTGTGTGTCTGGTGGTGACCTGCTTGTGATAGAGATGTGTGAGTGTTTGTATGCAGACAGTCAAGCCATGTGGTTGCCCTACACAGGGGTATGTTGGACAGCCATGGATCGTACATGGCAGGATGTATAGTTCACACTCTCTGGCCACGGACACAGGAACTGGTTCTGCCAGGAGTCCCATTGGCACCACCAGGCCCAAGGCCAGATGCAGTACTACTCCGCGATGGTGACTGCTATCTGCTAGATCCATGTCCCTGACAGGACCGGCCAGGACCACGTCCACATGGCCTGCTCTGTTGTGGTGTGGACAGCGCCCTCCCTTTGGTACTGCAGGTGGTACTGCCACTACGGGAGTGTGAATGTGTATGACCACGTGGACTCTCAGCTGATCCTGTTGCTGACCTACGGCCATATGGCGGATGCCCTACTCCCACCACATGCTCAAGCACAGACATTGCCCAGTCAAGCAATGACAGTGTCTCACCCCATGGTCTATCCACTAAATCAGCATAATAACATATGGCATTACCAAGGCCGTGGAGGCCATCAGGCATAGCAGGAAGTGTTGCATTCATGACCCTAAACATTTGTCTGGTGTTGCATTCAAAATGTGCCTATGCCTCCATGATGGACTAAAACATGCATCTGGTGACACCTGATGTGACACTTGTGACAGGGGCTTGATGGGCAGCAGTTCTCCTTTGAGCACCCCTGTCCATCTGCCTGTGTGGGACCTCGCCTGCTCTCTGGCTATGGCTAGTGTCTACACTCACACTTTCCATAGTCACCACACTAGCTTGTTTCATGCCACCACCCTCCCACTGTCCATTATCTGTGGCCACTGGGGACTGGCTATGTGTGGGAATACTGACTGTGTGCGGTGACGTTGTGGGTGAAAATGGGATGCCAACCAATAGCACAGATTCAGCCCCCGACAACCCCACATGTGCCTCACTATGACCACCATCATCATCATCAGAGTCTGCAAAGACACTGACATCAAGTTGTGAGGGGGAGAGACACCAACCCCCATGTTCACCTGTGAGAGGAAGACAACATATGCAAATTAATACCTGCACTATAATGTTTGCTGATACACACACAAACACACACACACACACACACACACACACACACACACACACACACACACACACACACACATGCATGCACGCACAAAGACACATACAGGTGAGGTGGCAGAAAGGCATTATAACGACCACACAATTTCTGAATGATGACATGCATGACACACATTTCAGACCACAACAGACACAATCTGAACAGGCCCTCAACAACATGTAGTCCAGCTATGTCCACTTAATGTTTCTACTAATATACACCTCAGAGATACATGAGGAGTTGTAGTAGGTGATGGACCTTCACCTAACACACCCTGCACCCGTGTACACAATATTGCTCTACCCTTGTATAGCACAGTGGCAACACCAACAGAAATGTTACAGCTCCTGTAAATAGGCTCCTGTGATGACCACTGTGATCCACTGCAGTTAACCTCACCACAAGTGAACATGCCCACCACAAGTGAACATGCACATATTGCAATATGGCTAAGAGTAACAGTTGTGTGCATAGAAAAACGCACGCCTTTAACATGCCTAGGGTATTGGTGAGCCACAACAAGACATTTCCATACTCATCAGCTTCAGGCTACTGTCCTCCAGCCAGACCAGAGGGACCTATGTCATTGTGGGGGACAGGTATTGTCAGCACACTCACATGTGGCATTGGTACAGGATAAACGATGCATTTCTGAACATGTACAGTACAAGCTCTGATACTACACAGTTTGCTGTCATTCACTATAGATGTGCACTTGTGTGCATTACAAAACTCCACCCACAAATGCAGTTTGACCTGACATATGCATCTAGATACTCCAAGAATGCCAGTATGAATGATACAGTATTGAAGTGATGTCCACTGGGACCTTACCTGGATGCTCCTCGCCTGTTGTCTGGGTGCCACACACCTGCACAACCTAGGTGTGTACAGTTTCCTGGGGTGTGGTGGCTGCCCCAAGGTTGGCGAGGAACTCCTCTGTTGGTATCAGTGGGGCCTGCATAGCAGGACCCCCACCTGTGGCTGTATGGTCCCCGGCCACAGCTGCAGCCCCTTGCCAGGCATGGTGGATAAGGTCAGTGGCCCTGTGTCTGACCTGTTCATAGGTTTGCCCATGTTGACCCAGACTGTTAACATTTGCCACTTATTCGGTCCACACAGCGGTCCGTTCATGCAGCTGCTGTTTGCTCCTCCTGAACAGGACTGTGTGATGCAGTATTATGGCATTGAGTATTGCTGCAGGCTCAGCATCAGAAAAGGCTGGTTGCCGCTGTTGAGACATCTCACCTGAAAGACATGAACAGGGAAACACATCATAGGACCTCATACATTGGGCACTGTTATGTACAAATCCTGCACATCCACATTTGCTAGCACTATCCACTGCTAACACCCACATCATACTCCTGCCATCTATCAGCATGTGCGTGGGTAGTTTCATCATAGTGGCATTACAGCATCCATTACACTACTGATCCTGATATTTCATGTCCCCCCCTAATGAGGACCATTAATGTGCAAAATGCTCCATGCATCATTCACATCAGATGGCACATGCAGCAGCTGGGGACATCACAGATGTTCCCTACCAGGACATACCAGCCCATCAGACATCTACCATACACCTATAGACTATGAGGCCAACTCTCTACCCGATGTCATACATACCCCTCAAGAGTTACCTCACTCTGGCATGCCAGGCAATCACACACTCCACATTGCTGGGACTACTGCATGAGTGCAGGTCATGCTCAAGACACATACACACACACACACACACACACACACACACACACACACACACACACACACACAAACTCACCCTGTGGAGGAATGGGCACCATGTCCACATCAGGCAGAGTAGCTACCTACACCTTTGCATGCGTAACATGGTCAACAGGATGGTTAATGGCACATACACCCCTGGGATATCATCTGTGTCCCTGTTGGATGGGGAAATCAGCTGCTGCCTTCCATATACATGGGCTAACATGTGACCTAGGGATATGGCGGCACAGGGCCCACAGCCTAGTAACCTGGTATGGTACATGGAATACCATAAGTGGCCTGTCTGCTGTGACAGACTGTGTTGTTAGGTGTCCACACACAGCAGTGCCATCTGCTGCTGGGTGTCCCCTATGGGCAGCATTACAGTACCATGTATTCAAGCTTACATCCCACAAATAGGTGAGTGCTACTACAGGTGCATGTGGACATTCCAGGAACATCTGAGCTACACAGTAACTGAGATCAGAGCATATGTGCTGTTGGGTGACCGCCTCATAGCTGTCTGACATCTTCAGCACCCAGATGTTTGTGGAATGAGTACATGTGCCTGAAAGATTTAGACCCCCTGCCAGACAATAGTTTGGGGAATGTCTGTGATATGCCTGATCTCTGGGGGCACAGTGATGGTACCTGGGTATCTGGTACTGTATCCATTCCCTTACATTGTAAGCTCAGTATGTACGCACTGCTGCTGACCCAGTGCCAGCATCCACCAACTACTACAATCTATAACTTGCTATCCTGCTGCAGGGGTCACCAGGTATGCCAGCCATAGGTGAAGCAATCAGATACATGCGTGAAGTACACACTCACCTAGGCAGAGTATGTCAGGAATGGTCAAGGAGACCTGGACAATCTGTGAAATAACCCTGTGTGACATTGTCAGATTGAGAGGGGCTCAATGACGGTACATGATGTGATATGCCATCTGTATCCTCCAGTACGTACTGTCAGTGTGTCACCCCTGCAATGGCCCAATCACCAGTGAGGGATGTACACAATGGCAAGATGACAAGTACATGCATATTATAGTACAATTATCCTTCAGAGCACACAGAGGTCACAGTCAGTGTGGGGATCATTTCTCCCTCTCTCTCAACATCCCCAGTAACACTCCACACTGGCACACCTATGAGGTTAATATCTCAGCAGAGTGGTCAATCCATAAACATCTATCAGCCTCTCTGTCCAACCAGTACTTCGGATCCCTGGCCAAGTAGCTGACATACACACTTTGCTATTTGAGTTTTGAATCTCTCACACACACACACACACACACACACACACACACACACACACACACACACACACACACACACACACACTCCTGTTAAAGTCTGGCACAATTTTGCTACCTATGGGCCCTTCAGCTCAGAGTTTACTGTAGTTGTGACTGTCACAATCCATCTCTTTAACAGCTACAGTAAGGCCCTCAACAAAGGGTGACAAATCCTACTGTATGATGAGCTTATTAGCAAAATGGTAAGTGTGACCAAGACCAAGGCTACTGGAGTGTGCTATACAGTGTCACCATGTGCATATGCAAGTATGCTAAGAGCTGACTTAGTGCTAGGCAGACCAGACACAATGACAAGGTGTAACAATATGTGAAAATAACTAATAAAGGAACAAGAGAATACTCTATCAATGAAGTAACTACACAGTTCAAACTCACAGGGATTCATTTATGACAACATCGCAGGACAGTCTGCAATACATACAGGAAACGTGTAAAGTACTAGGTGCATAGGTTCATAGGATGATACTAGGCTATTGGCCTGGATGTCCTCATAAACCTAGCCCAGATTTTTGCACATGTCCCTTCAAATTCAGCACCTGTTTCCTCTGTCCAGCTGGGACACAGGTGGGATCTCAGGGGTGTCTTTTGTGTTTCCCATGCAGTCATCCAGCTTAAAGAAGGCTAGAGAGGTACTCTGCTACACAAGGGAAGAGAGGGTATGTTACAGACAGTGTATTGTTTGAGACACAAATCTATCCTGCCAACAAGTACTATTCATGTCACAGAACAGGTGAGGGCCTTGCGTGCAGGTTGCGTGAGTGGGGTTTGTCTTACGGATATGCAGAAACTCCATCAAAACTGGCTTGAGAATGGCCTTGCTAGCCAGAAGCATATCATCTATGATCAGTCTGTATAAGACTGAGTACAGTGACAGGGCTTTCAGCCTATCAGTACAGGATAGGTGTTGCAGACCCTGGATTCTTCTGGTCAGGAACCTCTGTGGTCTCTGCAACTGCTGCATGTATTTGGCATGGTACACACCAAATGAGCCATTGTACTCAGTAATGGGTCTGATAAGGGAGGAGTACAGGGATGCTATAGCCTCCTGGTTCCTGAATGACATACCCTTGTTTTGAAGTGGGCCATGTAGACAGCCTTCTGTACAATGGTGCCAATGTGGTGAAAAACTGTCAGGTTGCTATCAGCCTTGGTACACAAGTCGCCTCAGGCCTAATTGCATGCTCAGTACATTGTTATTATTGTCATAACTAGTGTGGATGACATCCACCACAACAGGGATAATGATGTATTTCCTGGCATTCAGTTTGAGGTAATGCTTCTGGCACCAGCCATTAATTTGGGTAAGGGCCTCTTGGAGGATGCTCACATCACTAGGGGGGATGTAAGACAATGGCCAGCTTGCAGTCATCTGTAAATGTGGTCAGCCACAGACCACTGGTTTTATCTTGCGCCTCAGAACAGTATATCTCTAACAGTAGAGGCCCCCAGACAGATCCTTGGGATACGCCGCTCTTTAAGGGTCTACTACTAGAGGTGGCTTCCACTACTTTGACTGAGTGGGTACTATCATTGAGCCAGTTAGCTACCCATCTGGTAACATACAGGTTGATGCCTAGCTGTGTAGGCTTATGTATTATGGCCAACTGTGGATTATTGTCAGAGGCTTTGGCTAGGTGAAGGTAGGCAGTGTGCACCATCTTCCCCTCATCCATGTGTTTGTTGACCGCTTCACAGAAGTCGACCTGGTTTAACAGGCCTGGTTTCCCTTTGACAATAACAAACTGTGTGGGCTCAAGCATTTTGAGGTTGCTGATGTCCCTGTATATAAAGTCCTTGATAATGTCTTCCATGATCTTGCAGATCAGGCTAATTAGGCTGATGTGCATATGACTGGCTGGGTTAGTGGATGCTCCACCTTTGTGTAGAGGGGGGACAGTGGCTGTCCTCCATGCAGATGGGATAACACTGGTGCTCAGGCTTTGGTTGACTACAGTGTGGAATGGAGCTGAGAGCTCACACCTGAGTTCATGTAGGCTGCAGCCAGGGATGTTATCAGGTCCCATTAAGACTTCAGTTTGTTGCCTTTGAGAGGGCATTTTTGACCTGCTCCCTGATGATGAGGGGAGGGGGGCAGGTGCTGTGCATGTCCTCCTTTACTGATGGGGGGACAGAGGTGAGGTTTTCACTTAACCTCTCTGCCGCTGGTTGGCTATATCTATGGCGTATGTGTATGTGGTGTTACTGACCACCAGTACAGAGCAGATTTGGGTGTTGCCTCTGACACTGCAGACATATGTGAAGAAGGCCTTGTGATTGGCCTTGGTGGATGTGTCCAATTTGCACACAACGTTAGCCTTAGAGTAATTCACCTGTGACCTTATTTGCTTGTTCATACAAAGGTGAGACTGCTTTCAATTTGGCACCTGATCCTTCTTGGCCCTGTAATGCAGTTTGTGTATTGCTGTTGTCCACCACAGATGTTTACTCTACCTTGGGAGAAATTATGTTGTCCAGTCAGGTATTGCTGAGTCCATACAGCTATGCAGGTGCTCATATAGATGTATAGTGTAGGTTTGGACACAAAGTCATAACACAGTTAAACACTTTTCCAATGTCAACCTAGTAATTATAACCAACTAGTAATTATTCCTGTTTCAAGGCAATACAACAACCTGTATCTGTAGACATTTATGTCTGTTTGATGCAATGAAACTAAGATTACATATTTGTAAAATAAGTACAGCATATTTTACTGATGTTTTGCAACTCATGTCTGTATGTTTGAGGCTTCCAGCTACTACTATTAATACATACATGCGCACATGTAATACCTGATATACATGTCTGTTCTTTGTCAGTATGGCACACTGTTCTTGCACTCCTGCAGCTCAGTCATACTCCTTAACCTGTTAGAGAAAGACATCTGGACAATGGCTCACATAAATGGGATCAAAGGCCCAAAATTAATGACACTTTATAAATATTGCTGCAACACACTTAGACAGTTGATAGCAAAGTAGGTTTTGCATTCACAGGAATACTCTGAAGAATATGACATCTGGTATTCAAATATATGCTATTATGTTATAACTTCAGCATTTAATGATTTGCCAGTGATTTGCCAGACAAAACACAACTGTATTAGAAAATTACTACAAATATGAGGCAAACATGTGGTCAGTTTGCAAAACTCTGGACAGATGCAGGGTATGAGCTCAGTATATAACATACAGTTCAACAAACACTTCTGCGCCAGTTGTTTACTATGCACATACCCCATATAGGTCTCTTACATTTGTAAGACAGGCATATGTTTCATAGCAGTATGCACAAGTGAAATATGAATATTTACAACATCCCAGATAGATGGCCTGGCAGTGTCACAGTCAGTATTGTACAACACACACTCCAACAGTAGCCATATGTGAGCTGACCTTTGCTGATGTGACTCAGGGGCCAGAGCTGTGATCTATGTCACTGCAGACATAGCCAACAGGGATGGCCATAGGTGCTGGACAGCAACATGTCAGTCCAGCAAGTCTTGTTGAGACCTATTGTTTAACATCCTATTTCCCATTATTGCATCCCTCTTTCTGCATTCCATTACATGCTTCATTGTTTGACATACCTGTTATAGTGCTGTAGTGTTTTCTCGGAGTAATCCAGAAGTGTAGCTTTCTGTAGTCACAGTCTGTCTTTGTATAGAAAGGCTCAGACCTGTTTCGCATAAGCAGGAGCTTGCCTTTTGTAAGTAATGCTCATGAGCAGGTGATGGCCTGTGTACCAATTGGTGTCTCCAACTTGCTAATTGCATCTAGAACAGCTGGGTTGTCTTTCCATTAGCAAAGGTATGGCAAAACAGTGCTATAATTAAGTCCTTCATGTGGGCATTGCCCCTTTTCCTTGCCTGTGAGGTGGGCATTATGGAGGTGTGGGAGCTACAGCATCACAAAGGGTAGGTAGAAATACTGTCCACTGTTTGGATTGATGTGCTATGTCCACAGTTTTGCATGTTGTGTCTGCATACCTGCCAACCTCTTAGCACAAGAAATGGAGAGAAAGCCAAACAAAATGGGGGACAAAGTTCCAGAAGTTGGGAGAGATCGTAAATATTGCTGCTATAGAATTAGAAGCCTGATATATTAACAGGGTTTGTCTGGACATGCATTTTCTGCATGATTTGAAGTCTGACACTGATATGTATATGACATACCTCTTAACTGTCCATATTTTCACAGACTGTCCACAGGTTTGCCTCTTATGTTTGGTCTGTTCCTCATACAATTGTTGTTTTTGGCAAATCACTTGGATGATCTGAGGACTGACGTCACTAAATAATGACATCCATTTGTGTTTCAGGCTTCATATCCTTCAGAAAATTTATGTTAAGACAAACCCTGTCACTCCAGCAACTTTTTTTTCAGTTTATAACACCAATATTTAAAATTTGTCTCTATTTTTGGGCCTCTGACCCCCAAGTATGTCAGGCTTTGTCCAGATGTCTTGCACTAAGAGGTTCACAGGTATGGTATATCCTTATTTAGTGAATTCACTCTTGATATCATCCCAGTGATTTAGCAGAATCCCAGAAATATGAGGAAGAGGTCATATATATGGGCCCAAACCTTGGACATTCTGTGGAAATCTGTACAGTTGAGAGTTATGTATGTCTGGCCATTGTTAATAGACTTTCAAGATTGTGTAGCAGTGTAGTGTGTAAATGTTTGTTGGGCTGAGTAGGGAGAGTGGCAGATGTGAATGCCATAGATCCTCTTCTATCTAACTGTGCATGCTGCTAAAGCTGGTGGTGGTCTATCAGCTGTATATGTTTGTAAGGACAGACAGACATGTCCCTCAGAATTCCAAGTACACTGTGACTTGGGGCAGTATATATAGGAGTAGTGTGTGACTATCAATCAGGATATGTTTGTTCAAACAGTTGTTATACTCTAGAGGTCAGTTGGCTTACTGGTATGTTGGTTTGACTGTAGTGCAAATGGTTGTGGGTATACAATTTTTCACTGATGTCTGTGTTTCCCTACAGTTGCATCCCTATAGTGCATAATATATTTGTAAATGCATGAGCAATTCCCCAGAGCTGGTTTGGTGTAGTGTTGTGTTGGTCTGAGTGTAGTTCAGAAGGTGCTGGGTGAAATGGTAGGCGTCTCTCAGTGTTATTTCCCTAATGTTACATGACTGCATTCATTCCTCTCAACTGTTCAGATTTTCATGTAATGTCCAGATGCTTGGTTCATATTTTTGGTCTGTTCCTCAAAACTGTTGTGGATTTCTGACAAATCACTGGGATGATGTGAGAATTGAAGTTATTAAATAATGTGTTTTATACTTGAAATCTTTCAGAAAATATAGATTCATAGATTCATAGATTCGTACTAGGCTAACTGCCCTTGCGAACCATTTTAAGCCTAGCCAATTATCCCCTGTGAGATTCAAACCCTGAACCTTGTGTTTGTAAGGCAAACACCTTAACCATTAGGCCATCCTCCCCCCATTGGGGGGGTAACCCGTGTTACTTTAGCAACTTTCTAAGCTTATGAAATCCATATTTAAAATATGTCCCTATTTATGGGCCTTTGTCCCCCCACTTTGTCAGGCTTTGTCCAGATTTCTCGCACTAAGAGGTTGAGAGGTATGACTGCACTTCATGACATATATATATAAAAGCATTACTAATTCTACATAGTTTCTTCCCTAATGTTAGATGACCATAATGCATGATATATTTACTGAAGCAGTAATAATTCTCACAGTTCATGTGGTGTAGTGGTAGTTGATTTGACTACAGTGCACAGGATCCTGGGTTCAAGTCTTGGCAGGGCTGATTGTTTTGTTGCTAGGCAGAACAGTGGCTGAATGAGATAGAGTGATTAAAGTAGTTTTAAGTGGGTTTGCATGAGTTTGCATGATGCTAAGGGATGCCAAAGGTGCTTAGTCCTGCTTGGCTTCACTTAGCTCTGCTTATTCCCACTTAAACCCGCGCTAATTTCAAAAAAAGAAAAGAAAAAAGGGTGATAGGAAAGTGGTGAAATGGAGGGAAGCAGGGGTAAAAATTTTGGAACAGCAGCTAGAGATGTGCAGGACAGCTGTAGGAAAGAAACAGCTCTACATTTCTTATGCAGCAACAGCTGTGAATGATGTGGAAAATTTGGAATTTATAGCCTCACAACCCACAGGGAGGGGTGCTGGCAACATACATTTGTAGAGTAATTTGAGGGTAGATAGATTTATGTCACTGTACATGGGGGTGAAATATAGAGCTATGTATGGGACAATGACTTTTTTGAGGGAAAGATAGCTCTTTTTTTAAGGTGAGAGTGGGATGCTGGGGAAGGACTGTAGGTATGTTTGGGGAGGTAGGTTGGGTAGGATAGGTTGCATTTGCAGAAAGACAAAACACACAAGACAGCAGAAAGGGGAGGTATATGACACATGAGGGGGGTAAACACCTTGGACGGGGAGGGTGGTTGGGAATCAGAGGCCCATGAGCCCCCAAATGGATACAGTGGGACTGAGATCCCCACCCATGGGCAGTCACCACTGCACCTTCACGGCCCCAAAAGTGGCTGTGCTGGGGCTGAACAACAAGAGCAGGCTGCCCTCGAGGTGCATCAGTCTGCCCTCGATCTGGCTCAGGGGTCCATCTAACTCTGAGCGGATGACACTGCACACCATACCCCAGAACTTCCTGTGGGTGACAGGTTCCTCTCCATGCCCATGCCCGGGGGGACGGGCCCCGTCCCCTGAGGTGGTTCCACCAGAGGGTGGTCTGGGACCAGCAGAGGGGGCATTTCCAGGTTGGGTCCCAGGCATGGTGGGCCCTGGTGCCATGGCCAGATGAGGCAGGACAGGTGGATCCGCTGGGATCAGCCTTCCCAAATGTGCTATGGCTTTGAGGTTTTACAAAATGTATTGGTTAGTCATGAACAAAACATTTCAAAATTAGTTATAACAGCATGCATGGGTGTTCCAGTTAACCCAGATCAGTGGAATTCACACAACTGCATAGCAAATAAAACAAATGCATATATGGAATAACAGTCAGAATTTCAACAACATGCCAGTTAAATGTGTGGCAACAGGCGACCAACAATGGTATTTGAACAAGGTATGTTAATATGTAAATAATTAAATATATGAACAATAATAGAACACAAGTCCCAATATTAGATTTTATGAACAACATACCTGTCGTATATGGATAATAATTACTGATGCAGATAAGGGGTGGAGGGAGAGAAAAAAGTCCATTAAAAACTGCATAAGCTTCTAATTTTCATAACAGTACTGCTCAATACTCTACAGGTCTACCCTCACTTTACATCTACATGTGGCCCATAGCTTCTGCAACACATACATAACTGTTAAGTTGTCAATCTGGAATGGTATGGGGCAAAGTGTGAGTACTATGGGGACATGACTGGAGGGGACTTGAACATGTCAGAGTTACATATATGACTAGCAAGGTGTAGCCTGCACTGATGTGTGAGTGTGCTACTAGCATTCTTCAACTAGATTCCTGTGTCCAAGCTTATTGGCAGGAGTAATCACTAGTCATGACAGCTTGACACTTGACAGACATGTATCGGAAAGAGTGCATGGTGTATGTACCTATCCTGCTGTCTTTTGCAGGCATGGGGTTGGACACTGGAACATTAGGACACAAAGTTTATTAGTATACCCATCATACAACTACTACAATCATTTCTTTAACTGTAAAACCTGTGGAGAAAATACCTGTTAACACTACCTGACTATTTGTACACATATTCAGGATTACTTGTCTGTAAATATTCACATATCTTAGTTCCACTCCCTGGATTCTAACCATGGTCTGTGCGTGCAAAATTGAAAAACATATCTATTTCTCAACACACTTGAGCTACTGGGGAACTGCTGTCTCTTGCTTGACTGATTTCTGCCTAATACTCACTTGGTTAGACAGCCTCACCTTGTAATCTAAGTGGAGTGTCACCAAAGACTGTAGTGACAGTTGAACATACATGCCTGACAGATAGTTATTATACTGTGTATTAATCCTTTGAATGCAGGTATACACATTTAACCCCTAGTAGATGTGAATATGTGTGATCTGTACAAAGTATAGCAGGGTGCTAGGATGCATACCCGACCCATGTAAATTTGGACATCATACATTTGCAGTCCCCACCTATTACACCCTCATACTTCCCTGCATCAGCATACCCACATTCAGGACTACATCAATCTAAAATGCAAAGGATAACACAAGGCAATGCTGCAGGGAGGCCACACTGTAATCCATTACATATTACTAATCAAGGTTCAGATATTAGTGCAGGACATATTTCATTTATATCTTGTTTTACACATTGTATTTTTTCAACAACAAAGCAGATTAAACACAACAGTTTGTGGTATAAATCTTTATTTGAGTAGCATGACACAGTGCTTTCTTTCAGTTGATATTCTACATTCAATACTACTGCATATCCTGTAGATCAATATTGGTCTGACAAATGTTTTATTTATTCAGTACACTCATAACACACTATACCTACTGGCAGTAAACAAGGTACTCCTTCTTATTTATTATGCTATATACTGCAAGATAAATCTGTACTCACGAGACTCTCATTGCAACCTCGCCAATCTGTCAGCATGGGCCTCAAGATTGTTAGCTTTCTCCTCTGCAGCTGTAGGGGAGAAAACATTAAGCATACATGTATATCACATACTCAAGCTAGATTCTGGTACTGATATGGGTGAGATACTCACTACTGGGACATCCCTATCTCGAGCTTCTTGGATCCAGTGGGCCAAGAGTACTCCCTTCCTACAATTTAGGTCAGCATAATGATGCCATACGTGCTCACCAGTTCGGGGGATTCCAGTAGCACTGGTGAGATCACATGTCAGATGGTCCCAGGCCTCCGACTTGTACTGTGAGCCCTGGTACTGGCCCTGCAGCAGTCTGTGGTCATGGTCTTTAACAAGGAGCCCAGCCATGACCCTGGACTCCAAGATGCCCCAGCTCTGCACCAGAAAGCACGCTCCCTCTCCAACACCAGACATAGTTCCTGCAGAGCTCAAACTACAACAGGTTCTGGCTGTATTCCCACTTGTGTGGTTTAAATAAGGGCATATTCCCACCCTTTGCCATCACTGGACCATTTCTGAAAATGTTGAGCACAGTTCAGTGGTGCACAAACCCGCTAAGCTGAGTTGAGCAGTGATAAAAGAGGAAAATGCTGAGCAGTGCTTAGCGGTGTGCAAGTCCACTCAGCTTGGCTGAAAACTGCTTAGAATAAGACTTCTAAGCAATGCTCATAGGGGCTAAGCAGAGCTAAGCACTGCTAAGCATTGCTCAGTTTTCATTTAAAAAAATATTTCAGAATTGCAAATTAATTAATCATTACTGACATATTATTAAGTGTATATAATTTACTTTACATGATGTCCCCTTATGTGCTTTCATTACATTACCTTGGGGTGTGAGCATACTGTATAGAACACTTGTGTTTACATGGGTGATTTTACTATATCCACTGACACTTCAATTCTGGACCAGCTACACTATCCTAGTTAGCAAATATCAATTACTACATCATTTATGGAAAAAAAAAATTAACAATGCTTTCCCATGTAAAAATGAAGGGCCATTCTTGGTACTCAAACTGTAAACTGCTGCATGCAAAGCCGGAACTCTAACCACTACGCTATATCGCCATTGAGGATTTTAGCTATACATTTGTATTTAGCTCCTATAAGATGTTTAAGCAATGCTGAGCACAGTGCCATAACATGCAAACCTGCTCAGCTACACTTAAACTTCACTTAGAAAAAAAAAATTAATACAATCATTTTACTTACATATATTAATACTAATGCTGATTCATATTTGGTAATGCACCACCCGTCATTCTATCATCTTTCTATGTCTGTATGTGCAATATGTTTTAGATTTACCCTATTTTGGGACCTTTGTTCCAAGTTTATTTCATGCCTTTATCCAGATTTCTTAGGTTCATAGGTAGGTACTAGGCTATCGGCCATGGGGCCTATACACGCCCAGCCAAAAAGGTACCCTGGCTTTTGCCACCCAAGAAAATAATTTTCCTGTGCCACTATCGAGCAGAGCCACAGAAGTGATCCCCGGGGTGAATTTCCTATTTCCCATCCAATCATCAAGATTTTTCTTGAAGAGTGCTAATGAGAAGCTTTGTTTGATATAGATAGGTAGTTTATTCCAGAGTATGTGAAGTCTCTGGGACAGAAATCTATCCCTCCGGCATGTTCTGTTTATTGTGGTGACAAGGTTTATGTCCCTAGAGTGTGTAGCTCAGAGGGACTGGGATTTCTTTAAGTGGAGCATGTCCAACAGCTCTGGGTTTGACATAGCTTTGTATGTTAGGCAGAGATCACCTCTGAGTAAGTGATATGCAACGGAGTAAAGCTGGAGTTTTTTGAGATGGTCTGAGTAGGGCATCTGTTTGAGGCTGATAATCCTCTTTTTGAGGTATATCTGCGGCCTTTCCAGTTGTTGTATGTCTTGTGAGGTACATACCAAAAGGGGCGTTGTACTCTATAATGGGTCTAATGAGTGATGAGTAGAGGGTAACAAAGACATATTTTTTTCCTGGATGAGAAACCTTTTGTGATAAGGTGTGCCACGTAGAAGGATTTCTTGACTACTGTGGCGATGTGATTATCAAAGGAGAGACTACTGTCCGCCTGTGTCCCAAGGTCTCTTATCACACTTTTGGTGTTAAGTATACTACCGCCTATGTTGTAGTTCATGGGTACAGAGTTTTTACCAAAGGGGATGACAATGCACTTTTTGGCATTGAGCTTGAAGCCATGGCTTTGACACCAGGCATCTGTCTCCACATCGTTAGGAGTTTCGATTATGGCTCTTAATTTGCAGTTATCTGCGAACTTCTTTAGCCAAAGACCTTCTGTGTTAGCCTGTACTTCAGAGAAGTAGATACCAAACAGGAGAGGGCCCAGGACTGAACCCTGTGGTACTCCACTTGTCACTGGTCTAAAGTCAGATTTGGAGTCTGCTACTTTCACAGTGTGGTTCTGTCAGTGAGCCAGTTGGCAACCCATCTTGTGACATAGGGATTTACACCTAGTTTAGTGGGTTTATCTATAATTCCAGAGTGGGGGATGGTGTCAAAAGCCTTGGCAAGAACTAGATAGGCTGTGTGAACCACCTTACCCTCGTCTACAGCTTTGGTGACTGCTTCAAAGAAGTCTATCAGGTTTAGGAGACATGATCTGCCTTTTACAAACCCAAACTGGGTTGGGTCCAGAGTTTGGAGATTACCAATGTCTTTGTTTATAACTTCCATGATGATATGTTCCATGGCCTTGCAGACCAGGCTCATCAGGCTAATGGGGTGGTAGTTCCCGGTGTCCGTGGTGGCTCCCCTCTTGTGAGTGAGATAACCGTCGCTGTGTGCTATTCAGCAGGCACAAAGTCTGAGGTGAGGCTATGATTGAACATAGTACTTAGGTGGGGTGCCAGTTCGTTCTGTAGTTTATGTAGAACGCAGCCTGGGATGTTGCCTGTTTCCATGAATGCTGTGTTCTTGGCTTTGGAGAGTGTGGTTTTTACCTGTGCAGCCGTGATTACAGGAACTTTGCATTCTTCCAGTATAGAGATGGGCTCTTTAGGGGATGAGAGGAGGGTAAAGTTAGCACTGAGCCTATCTACCAGGATGTTGGCAATATCAGTTAGGTCTGTATATTTAGTGCCATTGTGCTGTAACTCAGAGCAGATCTGAGTGCTGCCATTGAGATTCTTGACATAGCTATAGAATGCTTTGTGGTCGTCTTCAGAATCAGTGGCGATTTTGTTTTCGTAACTAGCTTTGGAGGATTTTATCAGGGATCGCAGCTTCTTACTGAGGCTGACCAGGGAGCTCCTCCACTCATGGGATTTTACTCTCTTTTGCAACAGTTTCTTCCTTCTGTTGTACAGTTTGTTTATGGCAGGGGACCACCAGATTGCCTTCTTTTTTTGGAGGATAGCATCTTGGTTCTGTTTGGAATAGCACGATCCATGCACTCATGTAAGTGCTTATAAAGTGCAATTGTGTAGGATTCAGTAGTCGTAATTGTACTGTCCATCTGCACGTGTGCCATGAAGTTCACCACTTCTGTCTTAAGAAGCATGAAGTTGGCTTTGGAGAAATTTTTTACCATGCTTTCCTTAATGGGGGGGTTGGGGCAGGATGTAGAGATCTAGTTAGCTTATGGTCAGATCGGACCAATTAGGCATTGACTTCAAGTGTGGAACACCGGTCACTCATGTTGGTAATGACTAGATCTAGGATATTGTAGCCCCTGGTGGGGGTGTGGATAAGTTGATCTAGGGCATTGGAGTTTATGAATTCCAGAAAGCGTTGAGCGAAGGAGTTGATACATGAGTAGTTTTCCAGTTAATGGTGGGATAGTTGAAATCGTCCATTATTAGGGCATTTGGTTGAACCCTAATATTTTCCAGTACATCAAGAAAAGAGGAGTGGGAATCTGGGGCATGGTGGGGGATCTGTAGCAAGATACAATTTGGATTGCAGTTTTGCCCAGAGTTAGTTGCACTTGGATAACCTCGGCTGCATTATGCTGAGCAACTAGCCTGGAGGTGTGGATATCCTTAATGAATATGGACACACCTCTGCCTTTGGTGTTTCGGTCCAGGTTACATGGCCGAAAAGTGTGGTGTGAGTTATAGCTGGTAGTGCAGGGGTGCTCTCTGGAGCACCGAACCAGGTCTCAGTCACTGCACAGATATCGATGTTCTCCATTTTAAGGAGTGCCTTGAGTGAGTGCATTTTGAGATTTAGACTTCTAGCATTGAGTAGCATCACCCTCAGTTTTTGCTTGCCTGTTCCTGTTATGGTGGTGAATTTGTCATTTGAACCTTGCCTTAAAAAGGCACTATATAAAGCGGCAAGAACCTTTGCCAGTATCCAGAATCCCAGGGTGACAGGTGCAGGCCATCTCTGGCAAAGCATCATGGTCTGTCGACCATGTCATCCCAGGCAGACAGATACTGGATCTCTTTAGAATGACACCAGAAGCTTAGCCAATTGTTGAAGTCAATCATTTTGTCCTTGTACTGCGGCATCATTCTGGGTGATGGCAGAATGCTACTCAGGGCTAGGGTCATATCTGCCTGGGCTACAAGATCGGAGAGCTCTTCCACGTCTCTTTTCATGTAGTCCAGGGAGGTACATCTCAGGTCGTTCATACCAACATGGACAATGACAGAGTCATATTTGTACTTGTGGAGTGACCTGAGTGTGTTGGTTATGTTGCGGATCCTGGCACCCAACAGGCAGCTGACAGTAAACTTCTCCTTGTTTAGCCTGGTGAGTGGGACATCAGTGTGCCTGACTATAGAGTCACCTATGACTAGTGTGTTGGGTACATTGTTTTGCCTTATTGGCTGTGGATGTCTGTGGGCTATGTGTTATTTGGCTTGTGTTGGGGAGTGGAGGTTGCTTGCATTTCTGCTTTGGAGGTCTCTGTTGCTTGAACAGATTATTATTGAGAGCCTCCGCGAATGTTTTTGTGTTTCTATGTGTGGATTTTGGTGGTGAGTGGAAGAGGTTGAGGTATGTGCATACCTCTCAACTGTCCAGATTTTTGCAGATTGTCCAGATGTTTGGCTCATATTTTTGTTTTGTTCCTCATAAAATTCGTGGTTTTCTGCAAATCAATGGGATGATCTCAGGATTGAAGTCACTAAATAATGGCATACATTTGAGTTTCAGACTTCTAATCCTTCCGAATATGTATGTTAAAACAAACCCTGTTACTCTATCAACTTTTTAACTTTATAAGAGCTGTAATTAAAATATGTCCCTATGTTTTGACCTTTGTCCCATTTTGTTGTGGTTTGTCCAGATTTTTGGCACTAAGAGGTTGACAGGTATGACTGTGTGCCTGAGGACACACTTGTACAGTAAAGTGCCGTATGGCACTTTGACAATGCAGAGGGTGTATTACAGTTCCTGTCACACACCCCCTGCATTGCTTCCCATTCACACTCCAGCTTTCAGTGTCCGCAGACACTGAAAGCATTGTAAAGTGCCCTACGGCACTTTCACAATGCAGGGGATGTGTGACAGACATTTATTTCAGGTCCTAATACCTATTTCAGTGTCTGTGGACACTGTTTTACTATTATCAGTTGCTTTCAGTGTCCGCAGACACTGAAAGCATTTAAAAAAGTGCCGTATGGCACTCTGACATTGCAGGGGGCATGCTGGATCTGCGAACACTACTGCAACACACCCCCTGCACTCATTTAGTGTTCGTGTCCACAGACCCATCTCAGTAGCATGCCTTTATTAATATGAAAAGTGCTCTGCTGAGAAGGGGATGCGGACGTGAACTCCATTTACTCCGTGTAGGAATAACACTATTCCTACACAGAGTTTATTGTATCCTGGGGGAAGAGTTAACATCTGTATGTCATGCACTAATCCAAAGAACTTAAAGAGGAAATGATTCCTGGAAACATCCTCCTGAAGATCTGAAAATGTTAAATTCAAGTTTGCTGTTGATCAAGTAATCAGTTCAGTCACTTCAGTAAGCCCCCACCTTTGGATAAGTGCCACTTCAAGAGAGCGATGCATGCATATGAAATAGTGAAGAAAAACATAAAGGGTGCATCAGTGTACTAAGGCTCAAAACTTGAAAAACTTTGTGTATTTTCAATGGAAATGATAACTGATTTTGCCAAAAGTGGAGCAAAATACTTATGGTAAAGTCTGTGTTTTTCTTATGTATGTATGTAAATATAATCTGTGTGTATGTGTGTGTGTTAATGTTAGTGTTAGAACATATATGTTATGCACCCTATGTGAGACTTTGCAATTTACAAAAGTTTGTTTGTGTCTTTCGGCTTTTCCCGGTTAGGGGTCGCCACAGCGGAACTCCGGTCCGCTAATGATTGGCAGTAGAGTTTTACGTGCTGGCTTGCCAGGCCTAACGCACAACCTTCAACGAAGGAACACCCGTTCACGCATGTCACCACACAGAAGACGTTCTAACTGAGAATCAAACAGGCAACGTCTAACTGTGAGGCGACAATGCTACCGCAGCACCACCACCGCAGTTTTTAACCTACAAAAGTAAAAGACTTTTTTCAGTTTTGATAAAAACTCTTGTTTTCAACTAGACTAATTTTGTTGTGTAGTTTTGTCAGACCGGTTTTGTTTTAGCAGCATGAGTTTTTTTTTCTCTCTTCTCATATGTAATCATACATGAAAAGAGAGGATGCTGTTCTAACACTTACATTTACAACGACATTTCATCGATCTTAAACACCATTACAATTGTAAAGAATATGTACAGAATACAACCTACTATACAAAACAATTCAATTTATAATTCTGATTCAAAATTTTTTATTAAGGTTTTGACCAAAGACAGTTGAAAACAGGTGCGAGTGAAAGCCAATAAGAAGCAAATATTGACATTACATGACAATTAAAATGCTATAATTATCACTTTAGAAACATAAATATTATTTAAGAAACCTAATGTTTATTCAAAGGCTAGGTATTATATTTCTGCAAATCCCTGGCCTAGTGCAGACTACTGAAGCAGATAAAACAGATCTAGCATGAAGACATGTTATAGCATCCCATCACTGCAGAAAATGTAAAAGCAAGCATTTTCAGGCACACCTATATGTTATAACAAGCCTGCCTGTACTGTGGGCAACATATTTTGCACTGCTGATTTTCATGCCTTGGTATTTTTGATATCCATCCTACTGAGGAATGATTTCATCATTCTGTCTTCATTCATTCTCACTTTACATCACCTGGACACCTCCTCACTGAGTGTACTGACAGAAGTGGATATGCTGTAAGTATTCTTCTTGATGACAGAAAAGCAATTATTAAAATGGTTCTATTTTCACTGAAGCAAGGATTATGACATGTTTTTATCAATTAATTCTGAACTATAAATATGCTTTATCCGTCAGTGTGATAAAAGGGAACCCAGGTGTAAAATGATGCACTTTCCAAGACTATCATGCCACACTTATTGTGTGTGTGTGTGTGTGTGTGTGTGTGTGTGTGTGTGTGTGTGTGTGTGTGTGTGTGTGTGTGTGTGTGTGTGTGTGTGTGTGTGTCTGCAATAGCTATAAACAAATGAGGAAATTCAATGGCAAAATACAGCTAACTAAAAACTTTTAAAATGCCCTCTTTGATTAATGCAACTGTTGAAGTACAAATGTATAAATTGGCAAATTACAAAATACACTAGATCTGACATTTGACTAAATTCAGATTATCTTATACTGCTAAACAAGTGATTCTATAGTAAGTTCCCATAGCATACCAGGTTATTTAAATTAAGAAACCCAAGAGCAAATAAGGGCAAATAAAGCTTGCTTACCAAGGAAAGTCTATAGAGCAGACAACAGGATGAAACTCACTGAGGATTAACTGACAAGGCAGTTCAATTTGAACAGTTCCTAATACAACATGAATTTCAGCTACTATAACAATAATGAAATGTAGTGTCAAGGGTAGATTTTATGTTAAAAATCACAAAAGTTTAAGACACTATTTAATGCAGAGTACTTTGAGTATATATTGTCACTGCTGTAGTCTTCCATCACTGACAAAACCCTCATATGTTAGGACCTTCTGATGGTAAACTATATATATATCTATATATCTATATATCTATATATATGTATATATATATATATATATATATATATATATATATATATATATATATATATATATATATATATATATATATATATATATATATGTGTGTGTGTGTGTGTGTATGTAAAACTATAATTGTAAAACCGTGTCATCAGTTTCTCACAGTGTTACTTGTGAGCAAGATACATACAGGAAAACTTTCCCATTTCTTGTAAAGTTATGGCTCCTACTATAGATGCACAGTTAATGACTTGGTCAGTAGGTTGTAATGAATAAAGTTGAGCCAATATAGGTATTCTGATTTAACTGTACCATCAACCAAGAACACACAGTGCATAATTCCTTTTAGTGCATACTGTTGGTAAGTTTGCACTTTTATGGGATTTTATAATGGTAAATTTTCTGAATGGAAATCTTCAATATGCACTTTTTTAGGGATTAATAGATCAACCCATCTTACTGGAGCACATTTTCACCATCAGTAAAAGAGCAACATCGTTTTTGATGCATTACAGCCAACAGACAAAGACCCAATAATGGAAAAGCACCCTCCTAAGCCTTAACAGGCAAATAACACAACTTGTCAAATCCTCCAAGTGCTCCTTTGAGAGAAACCTAGCAAGTACTGCCAAGGATAACCATAAGGCCTTTTACAGCTATGTACATAACCTAAAGGGTAGGACCCAAGCATGTGCAGAACTGTTGGTCAACGGCATCATACACACTGACTCCACAGTGCTAGCAAACCTGCTAGTGGATAGGTTTGGTGAAAATTTCACTCCCTTATCCCCTCCTAAGTTACAACAAATCCCCCCCACCTTACATATCTGAAGAAGAGGTCCTCAAAGCCCTGTCCAAGGCAAATAATACGGCTCTGTGTGATCAGACGACATCCCAGACTGTCTTCTAAACAGGCTAAAACATGAACTAGCATCACCACTAAGTACATTTTTAATCATAGCCTAACCACAGGCTTTGTTCCTGCAGAATGGAGTACATACAGTTATACCCCTCCACAAAGGTGGCCTAGCAAAAGGCCCAGGGAATTACATACTCATAAGCCTGACCAGCCTCATCTGTAAGGCCATGGAATGTATTATTATGGACCTCATAAATAAAGACATAGGTGACCTCCAAATCCTGGATCCTACCCAATTTGGTTTCATGAAGGCATATCCTGCCTGTTAAATCTAGTGGATTTCTTTGAAAGTGTGACCAGGACCATTGATGAGGGCAAATATGTGCACACAGCATACCTTGACTTGGCAAAAGCTTTCAACACAATCCCACATTCAGGCATTACCAATAAACTTAGCAAACTACTCTACCCTATCCAAATCTGGTCTTTGTGGTGTGTTAAAACCATTGCAGTACTGTGTCAGCTGTTTGTGTAACATTAGCAGTTATTAGTAAACTAAGGATATACTGCCTTACCTTACTACCCAGTTTCTGAACCACACAGAAGCCTCGTTGCAGTACAGCTGAAGCTCCTAACCCCCAACATTTTTGGATCCGCTGCTCATCAAAGCAATTGCAGTTAAACATTACTACCTTACCTTACTACCCAATTTCTGAACCACACACATGCCTTGTCGCAGTACAGCTGAAGCTCCTAACCCCCAAGATTTTTGGATCTGCAGCTCATCAAAGCAATTGCAGTTAAATATTACTGCCTTACCTTACTATCCAGTTTCTGAACCACACAAAAGCTTCATTGCAGTACAGCTGAAGCTCCTATCCCCCACATTTTTGGATCCGTGGCTCAGCAAAGCAACTGCAGCTAATGTCCCAGGAGATTATAGATCCCAAAAACTTGAAGGATTCCACAACTGACACAGCAGTATTAAATATAAAGAAGGATTTAATATAGTAGTACCACTCCTAAAGTAAAGTCCACTGTCATCTCCACAGTTTTAAGAGTTTTATATTTAACTTTCAAGCTATAATTCCTTAAAACTCCACTTTCTGTTGTCTTTTAAGGTCATACTAGCTTGCTTTACAGAACTACTGATTCATAGTTTAATTTGGACTCTAAACCGTGTTCTTTCTTGCCACTACCTACATATAACTGCTTGGTTCTGTTGCTGTGATTACTTGGAAAGTGTTTGCAAGTGTTAACTGTCTTGAACCACATTAGTCATGCATTTCCTTGCTCTACTTTTATTTTCCTTTTTCCCCTCCCAGAATGCTCTGCAGCATTCAAAAAAATTCTCCTTAGCATTCTATGCCATCTTTCTCTCCCACTACTCTACCCTATCCAGATCTGGTCTTGGTGGTGCATTAAAGCTATTGCGGTAATTTTGCAGCTGTTTGTGTAACATTGGTGGTTATAAGTAAACTAAAGTAGTTGAAAAGTACTTTATCTTTGGTGAATCAAAACCTATTTGTTAGCCGTTCAAGCCTTTTTGAAAACTCAACTCTTTGATGTTTTACTATGTCGTGATTCAAAACAACTGTACATATTTGCATATTGGATGATAGCTTAACCAAGGAGTACTATGCGCACATGTTATTAATGGGATAAGGTTGTTGTTTCTAAGAGATAACTACGCAGTTCTGCTCTCAACATATACATGCAATGTATCCTAGTACTACCCTGTTGTATTGTAATGAAATGTAAGCTCATTGTAGTCTGAAATGCCAATCTGGAAGTTGTTATTAAGTGTTTATCACTATCTAGCTGCTTAACTATTTTTTTCTGTTATTGTCTTGCATTGTATTTGTTCTTTACGCTGATAAATGAAACAGCTGAATGTAATTTTTAATTGCTGTTTCCAAGGATAATTGCAACTGTCTCTCTTGCTGAATAACTTATTTCCTTGCTGTTTCTCTGATAATTCTGCTAATTGTTTCCTATCCATCTATTTCTCCTTACTATTTTTCACCTCACTCTATTTCACCTATCAATTTCACCTCACTCTTACCCTATTAGCCTCAGGTGTCTTATAACCAAAAGCCCTCCAGCAGCATTTGTATACTCCCTCTCTGACTTTTGCCTTTACACCCCTTCTATCAAGCACACAATATCCTGGCTTATTACTATATTAACTGTATTGAACTTCTTACTAATATTCCGCATACATCTAATCTCCATTTCTTTGTATCTTTTTCTTTCCTAGGATTACTGCCTTACCTTACTACCATGTTTCTGAACCACACAGAACTTTGTCGCAGTACAGCTGAAGCTGCTAACCCCCCACATTTTTGGATCAGCAGCTTAGCAAAGCAATTGCAGTTAAAGTATGTCAGCCGCCTAACTGTGTATCCAAACAACTAGTGAATGGAAAGGGCTTCTCACACACCACCATGCCAAGGCTTTTCTCTTCTATTTCTCCTTTTGTACTGCTGCCCCAACTATCGTCTATTCCAAGCTACTAAACTTTAAATACTGTAACCTGCACATTGGCTTTCTCTCTGCCCCTAACAGTAGCAGCTCCTACCATTATTAGTGTAGCCCATTTATTCCATTATTAAACTTATTTACCTTTCAAGCTATAACGGCAAGAAGAAACACCTTAAAACTCCACTTTCTGTTGTCTTTTAAGGTCATACTAGCTGTTTTACAGAACTACTGAGTTGCACATTTAATTTAAACTCTAGACCTTGTTCGTTCTTGCCACTACTTACCTAAAACTGATTGTTTCTGTTGCTATGATTACTTGGAAAGTGTTAGCTCTGCTCCGTTTGCCCTCCGCTTCGCTACAGGCTCACTTCGCTCCCATACCCTACCCCCATTCCCACCCACTCCCTCTTCCAACAGATTTAAACTTTCTGTAGCCCCTCTCCTACATCTTTCTCAACCATTAATTTCCTTCTTAGTATTACCTATATCCTCCCCTCCTTCCTTAACTCCATCCTCAGCTTCCTCTATATACTAGAACCTCTCACCACTCACACTACTCACTGAAACACATCTACTTAATCCCTCACCACTACTGCACTATCACCTCACTATATAATATGTACTACAACATACAACTCAGTATTTTCTTAATTACCTTTAGTGCTCTTCTTCTCATTCTTTCCCAAGCTATCTCCTTCCATAACTTGCTATAAATACCATCTTACTCAAAAACACTCTAAAAGCCCACAATTGGACCCCACTAGAAACACTTCCTCTGGAAGATGCTGTAATCTATTTCAACAATGTCTTTCTTAATATTCTCAGTAGTCTAGCCCCCATTCGTACTGAAAGAACAAAGCATAACCGTGCCCTTTGGCTAACAAAATATACCAAACAATCACTTCTTGCCAGAGACTGAGCCTGGAAAGAATGGTGAAAAATAGAACCCCCACAAAAAGAACTTAACTACAAACAACTTTGTACTAGTGCCAAAAAGCTAGTCATCCATGACAAAAAAAAAAAACTTCTCTACACAACTATCTAACCAAAGTAACAACTCCCAAAAATTCTGAAAATCTGTTTCGTCACTCCTTAATCCTACAACCTTGCAAAACCCTACACCATCTCCTGATAAAAACCCACATGAGATTGCCCAAATGTTTAACTCTCACTTTATTGACAACATTCAAAAACTTATCAAAGAATCCTCTCCAAAAACTAATAACAACTCAAATAGTCTAGAAACAAATTCAAATTTCATCAGTATAACTCAAGATCTCATCACTCACCCACTGATGAAAACTCTAATAATATGCCACCAACTCCAACGTTCACTCTGAAACCAGTACCCATCTCTCTAGTGCTTAAGCTCCTAATTAAACTGAGACCATGCTGCCCCTCCACCAATAGCCTTCCATCAGAATATCTAAAAATTGCAGCTGATGCTATAGCATATCCTGTCAGTATTCTTATTAATCAATCTATCACAGAATCATACAGCCCACAACTCTAAAAAAAAAAAAACCCTTGTAACTCGTTTACATAAAGGTGGTAACATCAATGGTCTTTCTAACTACAGTCCTGTCTCTATAGTCTCACCTCTATCAAAAATCTTAGAAAAGTGTATACATAAACAATTGCTAAACCATCTCACTGACAAAAACCTCCTTGCACCCACCCAGCATGGCTTTCACCCAGCTCACAGTGCCACTACAGCTCTACTCTCTTTTATGAGTACTGTGAACAAAGCTCTTAATGCTGGTCTACCAACTACAGTCATCTTATTAGACCCATCCAATGCTTCTGACACAGTATCACACCCTAAACTATTGCAACAATGTGAAACACTAAGATGCTCTCTAAATACCCTAACTTGGTTTTCTAGCTACATAAACAATAGAAAACAATGTGTCACATGGCAAAACAAGCAATCTGAATATATTGCCAATAATACAGGAGTTCCCTCTTCTTTTTAATATTTTCATTAGTAATCTCCATACAGCATCCCGACACAGTACACTCATCCAATATGCTGATGATTGCACTATCATCTCCTCTTCCCTGAATCTCCAAAAATCTAAGCTCTTTCTATTCTCAACAAAAGCACCAACTCATGACTTTAAGATATATTCACAAATCAATACTGAAATTAAATTAGTGAAGATAGCAAAACTATTACGCATTACAATTGATGACAAACTACCCTTCAAGCATCATATTCACAATACAATAAAAAAATCACTTTAAGCTCTGCAAACTCTATAGACATAAAATTTATATGGACAAGACCACAAAGATAAAACTGGCAAAGAGTCTACGACTCCCTTCCCTCCTCTATGGAAGCCCCATCTTCACTAACCTCCATATATCACTCATGAATAAACTATAATCATGCTACTATAAAATAGCAAAGTTTGCCTCTAATGCCAAAATGAACACACCACTGCCTAGCCATTAAATAATTGAACTAGCTTGAATTCTCCCACTACCTAAATTACACCCAACTAACTCTCACCCATAAATTGATCTATAACCACAATAACTGCCCTTCACTTCAGACTACTCTACAAAGATACACCCAAACCCAGACTATTCAGTCTACTAATAAACAGCTGTTACATGTATCCAAACCTAACAAAAGAGCTGGACAAAGCCTGTATTCCTATACCATTGCCGAATTATGGAATGCTCTGCCTTCCTCCATCACTCAACTGGACTCTATAAAAGCCTTTAAATTGGCACTAAAATGCTACTACCTCAATAATCATATATGTCCTTGTGACCACATGCCTAAGCCACCATAAACAGAATTAATTACCCATTTTTCCTTCCTTCCTTCAAGTTACATCTTGCTAACTTCTCACAAAACCTTAAGAACTCCCTGTATATCAGTTTATAATCTCTATTTTTACTTTATCTCAGTCTTTACTCCTAGTTCTAGCTCTAGAACTGCCTAATTTGGTTTAAAGAAATGTCTACCATGAAGTAAGCTATCGGAATGATTTTTTGTCGATGCACTGCATGTTATTACATCTAAGTCCTAATGTAGTTTATACTAAACCTCTGAACTTTGTTTATACTATTTTAATATTACTTATGTATTAATATTTTTGTATTTGTAACTGGAGCTTTTATCCCTGGGCCTCGACTGAAATTGGGTTTCTGCCCCAGTGGACTTTCCTCTTCAGCAAATGTCAGTGAATAAATAAATAAATAACCACCTTTGTTGTAAGATGGGTTGCCAACTGGCTCACAAACCAGACACTCATTATCAAAGTGTGTGACTCCACATTGACCAGCAGACCTGTTACCAGTGGAGTGCCACAGGTGTCAGTGCTGGGCCCCCTACTGTTTGATATATACTTCTCAGACGTTCAGGTCAAAACTAAAGGGTTGTGGCTGACCAAGTTTGTAGACAACTGCAAACTAGGTGCAATTATTGAACCCCAAAAGATGTCAGTATACTCCAGGAGGGTCTCACACAGACCAGTGACTGGTGTATCAGTCACAGTATCACACTGAATCCAAAGAAATGTGTCATCATTCCCTTCATCACAATGTCCCTTCACACTAACAAATCAACAACAATACTCTAAGTACCCAAGAAGTGGTAAGGGACCTGGGATCACAGGTTGACTGTGACCTTAACTTTGACCACCACCTTTTTATCATTGTAAGGAAAGCTTTCAACCTAGCCCATCTGATTAGTAAAGCAAGTAAAGCATCACCATGACAGCAAAAGCAGTAATAACCCCCTACACTCGGAACTTATCCAGCCCATAATTGAGTATAGCACCCCATTCAGTATGTACCATACTAAGCACCTGCAGCAATTAGAGATACCTCAGAAATTTCTAACAAAGAAGATCAAGGGCCTCCAGCATGTGCCTTACAGGAACCAACTAAAGTCCCTGCCACTATACTCCTTATCATATAGACTTCTTAGAGGAGACTTATGTCTGGCCTACAGAGCAACCCAAGACCCAAACCTAATCAACTTACTGCATATCCATAAATCCAATGGGTCTAGGGCTACCCATTCCATGAACTTAAATATGGCCTGTGACTTAAATAGGACATGCTGGAGGGACAGATTATCTCCCAGTGACTGTCATGTCTTTGGAACAGGCTACCAATTTATGTGAAGCAAAGCACCTCTAGGACACTGTTCTACAGGAACCTGGGCAAGTGGATGGGGCACTATACATTTTTACTGGGGATAGTGCCCACAACCCTCTTGGACATGGGCAGTCATTACTAAATGTAATTTTGGATGTTGACTAGTACTTCCACGGTATTACATTGGGTTGAAATGGCTAGGCTTAAAATGACCTCTGGCTTGATAGCCTAGTAATCTCCTATCATCCTATGATCTAGTCCATTATACAAGTGTCTTTTTGTCATATTTTCCAATGACAGTTTACTGGCAACTATATTCCTAATCAATGGTTTTATCACTTAGATACCCTGTATGTTCTTTATTACACAAACACTGCTAACCCTTTCAAGCCCAATATGATTTTGAATAACCTCCAATTGCCAATCATAACCAGTGACTCACTGCCCCATCCCAACTTTTACCAGATTTTATTACAGATATATCCATTTTATGTGTTAATTAAATCTCTTTTTTAATGTTCATTGATTTCAAGTTATTCATTGTAAGACAATTTGTCTTTGTGTTCTAATTACTATTTCAGGTTTTTAGTTAGGTGTTTTTGAGACCCATTGATTAGTTTACACAAAGTGGCAGTTTATATATTGACTGGGATGGAAGAGTTAACTCCATGAAAGTTATTTTCCACTGTTTACAATTGTAATTACAAAATAGTTAGCTTGACATTTTTGTTAAAAATGAAACATTACAAGTATGAAGAGGTCCTACTGTTAATGGAAAAATGCCCAACGTTTTTAACATAAAATTTGAGTCTAGATTCAATTAAAACTCCATTTATTAGTGCAGATGTATTTATTCGCTATATATATATATATATATATATATATATATATATATATATATATATATATATTTATAGACATAAATGTTTAGGGAGTGTAAGTAGCAATGTGTTGTGCCTACAGCAACAAAGAGATTCTTAAGAGCAACCTTTTCAGACACTTAAGTTGAAGTTTATTTACAAGAAAGGTTACAAAATGGAGGTAAGAAAAAGGTGACATAGTAATAAATGCATTGCTAGCATGTTTCAGGAAAGGTCTTGTAAATACCAGTCCATAAATGTGCTGTTTTTATAACAGTGCACTTAACATTATTCCCAAACTTTAATTCAATTTGGCTTGTTTTCAGTCAATACAGCCTCAGCACTCCTTACATTGAATGCACATTTTTTTCCCAAAGTTAGCTAGTAAAATCAACAGATCTTTCCCTTTTCCCCTTATACTCATATTAAAAGTATACTCATACATACTAAGGAATTCCCAGGAACACCACATAGCCTGTCCTTAATTAAAAACCCACATGGGAGGACAAAAGCCTTCTCCAGATCTGGCCTAGCCACCTAGAAAAACTTCCAACTAACATCTCAGCACTGAAATAAATAGGACATGCTGGAGGGACAGATTCATAACCCAGAGGCTCCCTTCACTCTGGAATAAAATCCCAGTCCAGGTTAGGCAGAGTCCCTCATTGACTCTCTTCAAGAGGACTCTTGATGAGTGGATGGGGGATCGTAGGTTTACCCCAGGTATTACTTCTGTGTCACTGTTAGACAGAGGCACAGTATACTAACCTCAAAAAAGGGCATAGCAAAATTAATTTAAAATGGGTGGCAAAAGCCAAACACACTCTGGCTAGGCTTATAAATGCCCTAGGGCAGATAGCCTAGTATGAACCTATGAACCTATTAGATAGCAGATAAGCTAAAAAACTTTAAAAAAAACTTCCTCACCACCTAAAAATCAATTCCAGACAGATGTGATTTTCGGAAAAAGGCTAATTTGTTTCTCTGAAAGTGCTTAACATTTCCCACACACAGAGATAGTAAAACACCATATAAAATACTGTATATATGTATAGCTGTTCACATCATCTAAACTGTTGATAAATAATGTATAATCTATACTACACTGGCTACCTCTTAATGTAAATACAACATCTTGCTATAACTTACAATGTATGCATGCAGTTTGCTCTGTAAGCCAATGTATGCATGTTTTGTGTATATGTCTTGTAAAATTTTACACATCTGAGCCTGGGTCATTGTTAAAAAGGATTTATGACCAGCACACTTAAATGGCTAACAAACAGCAAATAAATAATTAAATAAACACTCACTTACCCATGGTTAATTCTTAATTCTTTTAGTTTCTATTTTATAGGACTAAAGCTTATATCCCTTTCACAGGTTTCATGGAAGGGAGAACTTCCATATTGTCTTTGTCCTTCACAAATAGCTTATTCCTCCACAGAACCCTCCCTAGACCCAGAGGTCAGAAATCTGACAATCTTAAGATGTAATGACTATAAATTCACCCAAGTATGAATGGCCTATCATACTTATAAAAGGAAGCAAGGTCTAAAAGTTGGTACTGGCAAAGCATACATTGCCACATGGCACAGTTGTCTTCTACATGGTATGAATCTATGAACTCAAGTGTCTAAAAATACTGAAATAGAATTCTTACTGAAAAATGCATCAACAGCAACCATGTGAAATTCTTTCACTTCAAGGAAATTCAACAGAAAACTAGGAATTTGTATCCAGAAATTTTATATGTACTTAATTGGGATTAAATCAGCTCAGAAGCCTGAAAAAAGTATTGTGTGCCATATCCCCAAATGTCATTGAATATGAAGCCTAACAATGTCATTATTTTACCTTTCTTAATTTGCTGAATGATAAAATAACTGCAATAACAGGGAAACTGGGGAATTACTGTTAGCCTAGAAATAATTTGTCACATATTTACCATTTTCTTTTAACAATGGAATTAGTTCCTTCAGAGACTATAAATGCTCATGTTACTGATTAAAGAACAGAGCCAAAGACTGTGAATTTAGTGAGGTGCATAACTGATAGAATAGTTAGTGACATAATAAATGATAAAACAAATTCAGGCTATTGAGATAAATAGACCTGAACTTATTAAAGCTGTGGACGTGCACAGATAAAGCTGGACTAAGTGTACAGAGTTAAAAGAATTAACTAAGGACAAGGATCTTTGTAGGATTCAATGTAAGATAAAATGACAAAATAAGAAATAATGTCAAATTAATTTACAACAGGAATGGTTATGAAAAAGACAGCTATATGAGGATGCATTACAGCAGGAAGGAGAAAAGAGAAAAGATCATGCAACTGACTCCTTAGACTTCTACTCAACATTTCATAAGCACCAGAGGTGTTCCAAAGTACTAATGTAGAAGTACCCGAAGGCTTTGAAGGTGTTGCAAACATAAATGATGATCCATTAGTAAGTAGTTATGCATGAGAAGAACATGACAAATATTGATACAGCTGATAAATTAAAATAGTAGTTTCAAGTTAAACAGCAGCAAATGTAAAACGTAATTTCTAAAGTACGTGGGTCACAATGCAATATCAGTGAGACTGAAACCTGATACAGAAAAGGTTTGACAGGGAATAATGCAGTATCGTGTAAAATGTATGCTTAATATATCTGAGAATTATGATACTAAAGAAGTTAGTATATTACAATGTAGCCTAGGAATGGAACTATGATCAAATAAATAATTTTAAAATGTGTAAGAAACTATCTAAAGATCCTCCAGCATTAAAATACTATGATGCAAATATACAAATCAGGATGATATATAGGAACTGTGTTCTTACAAGAGAATAAACCACTTGCCTATGGGTCAACAGTAGTTATAAATGCATAAAACAGATACACTTGGAAAATAACTGTTAGCTGTATTCTTACAAGAGAATAAATCACTTGCCTATGGGTCAAGAGCAGTCATAAATGCATAAAACATGTAAGAAAATCTGTGATTATGTCTATGCTAAAGAAGTTAATGTGGACACAAACCAGAACACTTGCAAAGTACATTCATAATGTTTGTACAAGGCACCTCCACCCCTGCAGATGATATTACTTAATGTACAAAAGTATAATTTGAAAGTGAAATACATTCCATGAAGAAGCTACATACAGTAGATATGTTGAGTGCAATATATCTACCAGAGAAACACAAAAAATTGTCAGAAAATGATTTAGGGATTTTGGGTGATACTACAGTGACAGCTGACAAAAATTAAACTAAAATAATTTCAGAGATGAGCTGACACTAAAGTAGAAAGGCAGTTGCTGAAAGAGTAACAGTGAAATGATAGTCTGAGCAAAAACTATCAACATGAAAGAAAATTAAGTTTTCTTTTTCTTTCAATAATGACATAAGTTGTAGCCAACTGACATAAGAACAGTTCTCAGACAATTGAGGAATAAGTATGCTTGAGAGAAGGCGTGAGTCAAACATGGGAATACTAAATTGTAAAAAGAGAAAAGATTATAACTTTTGCCAGAAATGTTGATACATGTGGAATAAGTGTCATGATTTCCAATCTGCAATCCATATCATAATAACAATCCAAAGGAAGAGATACTGCTGCACAGTTTCAGATCATCCATGGAGTGGTACAGACAATTACTTTTTCCAGTACAAAGAAGCCATACAGTTTACATGCATGGATTATTATTTTAAGTTCCTTGAAATACTCAAGAGTAACAGATACAACTGGATTGCAATTAGTGCATTAAAACTGACATTCTTGAGAAAAAAGACTAACTAATGTTGTGATTATGTGATGATCATATACAATACACAATTAGGAATTCAGAATATTTGCATAAGTGGGAATCCAGGTACATAACACCTAGTCTACACTACCTGCAATCTGATAGATAAGTTGAGATAACTATCCAAAGTGAAAAAACTCATAAAAAATTGTAGCAAGAGCTGCCAGGACTGTTATCTTGTAATTTTTCAAAACAGAAATAATCCATTTTAAGGACTCAGTTTCTTATCAGATCACCTATCAAAGTGTAGAAGGCTGAAAGAAGAAAACCCACTCCACCTACTTTACTGATGCTTGCAAACTAACAAAATGAAAAGGAAATTCTAGAAAGAAATCGGGCAGTGTAAAAGTGATATTTCAGTGCTATGGGCTCAAGTCTAGGTCCTACTAAAAATCTCAACTTCTTTTGTTTTAAATATCATATGACAGCATACTGCAGAGAATACTAAAGGAAAATGGATGCATGGACTCTGGAACAGGAGCCTAGAAAAAAAGAAAATGTGCACATAATGCTGTCTGCATATTGTATTATATGCCATATCATCTACTATTATAACATTACAGCTACGTGGACTTCCAATATGACAGCACACTGATCAACAGCTTACTTTAAGCTCTCCCAGTATGATAAAAGAAACTGAGAGAAAAGGGTCATAGGTTAGTACTAGGCTAACTGCCCTTGAAAGCCATTGTAAGCCTAGCCAATTATCCTTTGTGAGGCTCAAACCCTGCACCTTGTCTTTGTAAGGCAAACACCTTAACCACTAGGCCACCCTCCCAACCCAAAAATGGCAGAGGGGGGATTTGAACCAAGCATGTTCTACATGCTAAACTATGGCAGTATCACTATGCTATAGTAACTTTGCCAGTTTTAGTACCAGTGAGTACACTGTCTGGATGCCAGCAAAGAAGAAACAGAGAGCCTGAAACACATCAACAAGAAAAGGAGAAGAGAAAACACTAACTGGGAAGAATTCTGCAGCTGTTCAGCCAAAGCAGTTCAGGCTCCAGCTTTGGTGCAAGTTGTGGCTTCCAGTAATCTAGAGGAAAAAATAAATCAGATGTGCTCAGAGCTAATTTAAATAATCAAAACACTGGAGTATATCAACCCAAATAACAAAAGGCTGTAAAATGGAAGAATATTGAAACAGCTATTCATGTGAACTGATAAAACTGCAAAAATCAGAGGTCAAAATGAAGAAAAGGCTGGCTGAGTATGACATTGCTCAAGAAGAACTGTATCAAAAAAATGTTCAAGTTAGAGGACAGACCATGCACTGAAAACATATGATTCTCTACTGTACCAAATGAACTGGGAGGAACAGACTGTATTTATTTTTATGAAAGCACAAATAAGCACCTGGGCTGGTATTCACAACATGATTTGTTAACTGAAAGGGCACATTGTGTGTATGCTAACAAATGTAGAGGGCAAAGATCAGCAATGCTATAGGAGACACATTTGGAAAGAAGTGAGATTTTGAATTTGGTAAAGAAAGGAATTCAGGATGGATGTTCACCAGACTATCAGGGACAAAGGAAAGGGGAGCACTTATATGAATTGCTAGAGAAGCTCCAATAGTGATAGCGTGGGGGTGGGGTGGTGAGGTAACAATAGTAGATTTGTGCCAGTAAAGTTATACAGGCAAGGGAGGAGGATTATGCTGGCATGTATTTATATTGCACCTAAAACTGCTATTATGGAGCTTTATTACATTTTGGGAGAAATAAGCAGCTTTCAGCAGGGAATATTATTTATAGGTGGAGACTAGAATTTGATCTGCAACAGTAAGGATGCATCAAGGGGGCTAAAAAGGAAAATCTAACAAATGAGAGTAGATTTCTGAAGACAATTTTGAAAATATCTGGTATGGAAGATGTGAATTCAATAGTAGGAACTTGGAGAGAATGTACATATTATTCCCAGTGTACAATGACTGGGCTAGACTAGACAGAAATTATACTTCACAGGAAGATGTGCAGTGAATTGAAAGCTTTGATGCATATCTAATAAACATTTTATATCTTGTGCCAATAACAACTAAGATTAAAATGTAGGTTAATTAAGTAAAACTGAGACACTGGAACATCCCCACCTACCTGTTAAAAAGGGAGGAGTTTAAGGAATGGGTAGTGGACATTATTTGAGAGTTATTACTGAAGATAGAAATTTCTTCAAAAGTTATAGCTAGTGAGAAGGATAAAATGAAAAGTGGAGTTTAAAAATAAGGTAGAAATAAAAGAAAAAGAGATATGCTTAAGAAGTAACCGGAATTATCTAGAGGGACTGACAAAGGCTAAAGTACAATAGAATAAGGAGAATTTCAAAGAAGAAGAGGGGCAACTGCAGAGGGCTAAAGAGAAAATAAGGGAGTATCTGGATAATATGCATGAGTTTAGAAAGACTGCTGTTATGCAACTGTTTTTGATAATAACTCCATAACACATAAACTTTTAGCACAATGACTTAGGCAACAGAAAGTAGAAAAAGGTGTTGCCAAACTCAGGGAATCTATAACAAAAAAAAAAAAAAAAAAGATCCTGTGGAGGTATTACAGATATTTTAAAAAAATTATGGAAAATTGTATAAAGCAGAGAAATGTGGAAATCAAGAAACAGCACAAATGGAAACATTTGTGGAATACTTAAATATAGCAAGGTTAGAGGTAGATGAGGCTCAACAATTAACAGTTACAATAGGAAGCAATGAGATAAAAGTGGTGACATACAATTAATCTTCAGGGAAGTCTCCAGGAGTAGATGGTATTCTTGAGGAAGTCTGGAAGCTAGAAGAGAAGAAAGTGATAAAGATCTGGAAGGTTTTGTTTAACAGTATTTTAAAAGGAGGGTAAGCACCAACATACTGGAAGAAAGCTGTGATGGTTATAATACCTAAAAGGGTAAATGCCCATCAAACCCAGTTTCTTATTGGCCCATTTTAATTTTAAACCATGATTATAAAGTGTTTATGCTAAAAGAATGACAAAGGTAATGCCAACACTGACAGATATGGATCAATTTGGTTTTGAGAAGGAGAGGAAAACATTTGATTACATTAACAGAATAATGTTGATCAAGAAGGAAACAGAGTATAAGAAAATCCCACTGTTATTGGTGGGTCTTTAATGAGAGACACCATTTGACAGAGTAAGCTGGGATTTTATGAGTAGACCAATGGAAGCATTTGCATCCTCCTGACACAATAATACGATTCATTAGAAGGATATATGAGAAATCAGAGGCAAAAATTAATGTGGGGGAGTTCCTCTCTGACAGGTTGTGTCTGAACAGGGGAACCAGGCAGTTCAATAAAGTTGGCTTTATATAAAGACAACATTATTTTGTACCCAATAAAACCACAATAAGATATCAGTGTTTTGGAACATCTTGAGACAGTTTCAAGTCTCTTCAGGATATAAAATTAATGATAATAAAACAAAGACTATAGCTGTAAACTATGTACCCACACATGAATTGGTCTAGCAATATCCATATTTATGGGGACACAATAAAATGAAATATGTAGGAGTATGGATTAAAAAGGAATTTGTTAGGGAACTAAGGATATGTGGGAAGAGACTAAACAAAAGATTACACAAAAACTGAGAAAATGGAAGCTCTTGTTTATGGTTATGAACAGCAGGATACTAACAGTGAAAAATGTTTTACTCCCTTTAATTTTATATACAGTTCAAGGATATTTTTATCAACCAGATCAGAAGATGTGGATAATAATAAAGAGTTGAAGGAATTTATCTGGGAGAGGAAGAGGGTAAGGGTGAAGTATGATAGGTTGATCCTTCCAGCAAAACAAGGTGGTTAGGTTTACTTGATTTGAATGGATATTTTAGTGCTACACAGTTACGGTTCATATACATAACACAAGCAGAAAGTTATAATTCAAAGTGGAAAGGGATGATGATAAAACGGGGAAATTCAAGACATAAGGAGAGATTGAGATTTTGGATGCAGATCATTAAGGAGAATAACACCAGTCATACAGAATATTATATACATAAAGTAGTAGAAAGTATTCTAAGAACTAAGACAACATGAGAATGGAGAAAGGAAATGTTTCCATTAGGAATTACTGCAATTAGGGGTACAGAGAATAGGCAAGGGGGGTGGAATTTATTGGAGAAAGCTGGCAAAGGAGCCATGGTATTGGGAACAAATAACTTGAGAGGGAAAGGTAATAGAATGGTAAGAGGCCAAGAAGACATTTGGATTGTAAGACAGAGACTGTCTTCCCTATCAGGGTTTGAAATCAGACTACAGGCAAAGAGAAAGGGATAGGGGAATGCTAAATGAAACACCTGCTCTGGCAGAGATTTTAGTTGAATCTAGAACAGAAACTGTTGTTAGAAAAGGGATAGCTAGTAGGGTATATAAAATACTGCACAATAACTATAGGAAGTTAGAAAAGACTGGGGAGAGAGACTGGATAAGGAATTTGCAACTAAACAATGGGAGGACACATGTATGGCTCTCAAGTATGCAACAAAGTCTAGAAAATTGAGGATTTTTGCTTGGAAGTGTTTGCATAGGTATTTTTGTACCCCAAGCAAATTCCAAGGAATTTTTCCTCAGGTAGATGGAAAATGTTGGAGGTGTGATAAAGAAGAAAGAGATAACTGGAAACATATGTTTTGGGAATGTAATGACTTGGCAGACTTCCAAAATTCCCTACAGAGTATTCTGTCAAAAATATTGGATGAGCAAATGGGTGTAACCAAAGAAATTATTTTTTTCTGAGGTGGCATAGTAAGCTTGCTAAGTTTAATTTTGGTAGCTGCCAAAAAAGCAATTACTAGAAAATGGAAATCAAAGTCTAAATCAATTGTATTTGAAGTATTGAATATTGTATTAGAGATAAAAGAACTGGAAGTGGGATCTTTAGAAAAGGGTAGGAGCGAATTACATATGGTGATGGACAGTTTGACAGCTGAGATCAGACAGGAGTCCCTGTGGACTATGATGTTTGCACATGACACTGTGATCTGTACTGAGAGTAGGGAACAGGTGGAGGAGACCCTGGAGAGGTGGAGATATGCTCTAGAGAGAAGAGGAATGAAGATCAGCAGGAATAAATCAGAATATATGTGTGTGAATGAGAGGGAGGCTAGAGGAATGGTGAGGATACAGGGAGTGGAGTTGGTGAAGGTGGATGAGTTTAGATACTTGGGATCAACAGTTCAGAGTAATGGTGAGTGTGGAAGAGAGGTGAAGAAGAGAGTACAGGCAGGATGGAGTGAGTGGAGAAAAGTGTCAGGAGTGATTTGTGACAGATGAGTACCAGTAAGAGTGAAAGAGAAGGTCTACAACAGGGTAATGAGACCAGCTATGTTATATGGGTTGGAGACAGTGGCATTGACAAAAAGGCACAAGTCAGAGCTGGTCGTGGCAGAGTTAGAGATGTTAAGATTTGCACTGGGTGTGACGAGGGTGGACAGGATTAGGAATAAGTATATTAGAGGGTCAGCCCAGGTTGGAAGGTTTGAAGACAAAGACAGAGAGGCAAGATTTCGTTGATTTGGACATGTGCTGAGGAGGGATGCAGAGTATATTGGGAAAAAGATGCTAAGGATGAAGTTGCCAGGTAACAGGAAAAGAGAAAGACCTAAGATAAGATTTATGGATGTGGTGAGAGAGGACATGCAGGTGGTTGGTGTGACAGAGCAAGATGCACAGGACAGGAAGAAATGGAAACAGATGATCCGCTGTGGTGACCCCTGATGGAAGCAGCCGAAAGAAGAAGAAGAAGGAACGAATTACATAGAAAAAATGGAAATTGTGGGAACAATACATGCAGAATACTGTTTTGGAGAAGGAGTGAGATTTAAGGGAAGGCAGAGATTAAGAAATTTATGTAATGTTGGATTGATGATAGTTGTACAAAAAATGTGATATATAGTGGTTGTAACTAGGAACATATTAATATGGTTTATTTTCCTTTATATAAATGTATGTTTGCCTATGTCTTAAGTAATAATCCAGTAAAGGTGTTAAAAAACACAGCTACATGAGTAAGTAACTTTATACAATTATGCACTTAAACTGTAATATGAAATAAAATATGTTTTAAAACAGCATTATATAGAACATTTAATGAGTGAGCATATTGTTATGTGTAAATGGTATACTTTTTATATTTCATTATAATATGATACAGCAAGTAGAGGTGGAGGACATGGAATGTCCTAAGCGAGTACTGGAAATATGGGACAAGGGCAAGTAAATGTCACTAACAGTTCAGCTTACTTCTGTCTTCTGTTGTTATCAGCCAAGCACTGGAAGGATCAGTGTCTTAACCATCTATCTGCTCAGGTGAATTCTCATACGGTGCTGTTTTAAATGCTAGTCTAAATGACAATCAGTCTATGCAGTTTTCCCATCACCTCTTTCCAACATGATGTAATGACACAGCATTGAAACTAGAAAGATTACTGTTGCCTAAAACACATCTGACACAGATATCCTTCAGAAGGGTCTCACAGAAACGGATAACTGGTGCCAGAGCCACGGCCTAAAGTTAAATGCCAAAAAATGCATAGTCATACCCTTCGGGAAAAACAAGGTTACCCCTAGCTACCAAATAGGTGGCAATCCACTGAGCACAGAAGAAGTTATCAGGGACCTGGGGACCCAGGTTGATAGTAGTCTGTCATTCGACACCCATGTAGCTAAAGTAGTTAGGAAGACCTTCTACATTGCCCACCTTATCATGAAGGGATTCTCATCTAGATCAAGGGAGGTCATAGTCTCCCTTTACTCATCACTCATCAGACCAATGATTGAGTACAATGCCCCATTCGAATGTATCTGACCCGACACTTGCAGCAGCTGGAGAGGCCACAAAAGTTCCTCACCAAAAGGATAAAGGGTCTCAAAAATCTGTCCTATGCTGCCCGACTGAAAGAACTCCAGCTCTATTCAGTCGCTTACCGCTGGCTCAGAGGTGACCTTTGCCTAACATACAAGGCCATGTCAAACCCAGATTTGATGAATATGCTTCACCTCAAAAAATCTAGATCCATCAGAGCCACAAGGGTGGGAGACTTAAACCTTGACACGGCTATTAATAGGACGTGCTGGAGGGATAGATTCATCACCCAAAGACTCCCTATGCTGTGGAACAAAATCCCGGTACATGTGAGGCAGAGCACCTCGCTGGCCTTGTTCAAGAGAAATCTTGACCAATGGATGGGAGATCGCAGATATACCCCAGGGATTACCTCAGTGTCACTGCTCGACAGAGGCACAGAAAAATAATGGGTATAGTTCCCCATACTAAAGGGGTGGCCTAAGCCACAAAACGATGGGCTAGGCTTGTAAATGCCCTCGGGCAGATAGCCTAGTATGAACCTATGAACCTATGAACCTATAGATGAGGCAGGACCTTATGCAAACTGTATGATAACAAATATACTTACTTAGTGTTTAACAGACCTGGGTGCGGTCGACTGTCTTCAGACATGGGAGCAGTCACTTGTCTTCTAACAGCTAAAGAATATCAATGATTTCCTAAATCAGGAAATATTGTTAATGCAGAAAATATATCGAATCAAATAGTTTTTATCCAATGTCTAAACCCTTTGTGTTTCTTGATTCACAATAACATGCTTTTCTTTTAAGTCCATATGTTCCGGTTATTTTATTAGGCAGAGATTTGTTATGTAAATTAGGTTATACTATTTATTGTTCCAATGGTGGTGTATATTTAAAAGTACCAGCAGAAAATGCAGCTTCTCTGTCAGTGTTGCTACCTGAAAAAAAACTGCAATGATAGATATAAACCCTTTGCAACAAGACATACTTCCAGCTCTATCACATTCAAATGTATTTATTTATTTTTATTTACACTTTGTTGACCAGGTCAACCCCACCAGGCTAATGGCCTCTTTTCAGGGAAGACACAAGGGGATAGTCATACTGATGACATTTGCCAGCCCACATTTGAATTAGGCCCTGTTGGTTCTACTACCAGTTTAGTCTGAAATCATTTGCTTTTGTCATACCAAACAAAAAGGTCCCTTAAAATTATCAGCTCCAGGCCAGTAATCCTGCACTGAATGTACTAATACCCGATTGTTTTTTGCCAAATCCAGTAATTTGTTTTAACCCAGGAAAATAAGTGACCTAGTAAAAGTCATTGTATTACAAGCACTTCTCCTAATAATGTAGAATAACTCTAATCTATAAGTATTCAACCTCAGAAAAGACCGAAAAATATATTCCCTTGTACCACACGCATCTGAGTCATACTTCCAGCACGTGGAATCAGTTTGAGTGAACATCCATTACAAACTAGCTGAAGTATAACAGAATTAGTAGAAACACTTCTAAACAAACATTCTAATTTTCCTAGATTTTGTGCTATTATCTAAGCAATAATGCACTCCAGGGTGGGCATTACTGAGGACATAGCAGACCACCCAGGAGTGTTCTGAGGCCTGATGGTAGAGGCAGAAGCCAGCTATACCCTGGACAGTCCATTTTGCACTTAGATAATGAGTAATCTGTTAAATTGTTTAATATTTTTTTCTCTTTATTAGCATATATTTTTTAAATATTTTTGATGTAAAACAGTTTCTCCTCCTAATGTTTTAAAGTTGCTGTAATATTTGTATTTGCAATTGTTGTTGGAGGAAGTATTTAACATCCAAAATATAAGTTATGTAAGTCTTTAATGTCAACAAACATCTACAGCACCCACACACAGATGTATGCACAGAAACACAGACGCATATAGAGATTCACACTGATGTGCTCAGTAATTATAGTCACTATTCCTGATTGAATGCACCTCAGATGCCTCACTGTAATCAAATGAATGATAAAAAATTCAAACAGTGCAAGGCATTCAAACCACTCTTCCCCTGTGCCTGTCAACTGTCCTTGATTTTTCAGAACATCACTGATTTCGCCTCATATCCATAATGTTGTTGTTGTTGTGTCTTTCGGCTTTTCCCGGTTAGGGGTCGCCACAGCGAAACTCCGGTCCGCTAATGATTGGCAGTAGATTTTTACATGCCGAGTTGCCGGCCCTGACGCACAACCTTCAACGAAGGTACGCCCATTCACGCATGACTCCACACAGAAGACGCTCTAGTTGAGAATCTGCTTATTTTCTGGTAAATCACTAAGGATTACAAGTTGGTCAATAAAGCCAGCCATTAATTTATTTCATAATTCTTATTGTTTAGATACAACATGTTTATGCAAAGCCTTTTGCTCGGCTTCTACCACGAATTCTTGAACAAAGTTGAAAGGTATGTGCTGTCCATCTCCCTCACTGGCTCATTCTCTTGTCTCTCTGGCTATCTCACACCACACAAACACATGTGAGCATCTGCAGACACTCACTCATACATAAATTATTTAACACTTTTTATTTCTTCACCTCATTAAGCATGGCTTTTAAGTAAAAACAGCTAGCTGGTAACTGCTCCTGCAGTTACTTTTGCTTTTTGACTTTTTTTATTTTATCTATTTTTATTTACATTTTATTTTATGCTCACTTTATCAGCAAAGCTGCATTTAACCAGTGTAAATCAAGGCAGCTGTTTAACATTTTTTAGTCAGTGATTAATATGTTGCCATGAAGTGACAGACATCTTTTATACTGTCTTTAAAGTACCTACGTATATGACAGAGACTGACACAGTTGCTGAATTTAAGAGTCCACCCCAGTCCCTTTAAAGGTGTACTTTATGGAGCTGTTTACCACCACACAAAGGCACACACACATAACTTATACATACATATACATCTTCAGACTGAATTCATGAAAGTTAGACACAACAGTGACTAGGTTCCTGATCTCCCCTAATTCTAGAGATGAGGTGTTACTGGTGAGTATCAGTGGTGCAACAGGTAGCACACCACCTTTACTGCTGGAAGTTCAGAAGGCTGTAGGTTCCTTTCGCACTCCAGGTGATTGAATCATTGACAGTGCAGTGCAGCATTGGGGGCTGCTCCACTCTTAAGTGATTTGTCCTTCAGATGAAGTATTAAAACAAGGTCCAAAATGCCTGAGTTGGTGGTAGCTCACGTGGGTATAAAAGATCCCAAGGCACATTTTGAAAAGAGCAGAGAAAGTTCCCTAATGCCCTGGCCAAATTTCTGCTATGAGTAGAAATACCAACTTGGGTCTCCCCTCTGAAGAAGTCACTTGTCCAGTGGGACTAACTCTGTCAACAAATTATAATTAAATAAAATAAATTAAGTGACTGAGGGAATATAAGGTATCAGGGCCAGATGGTATAATATCAGAAGGCTATGAAAAAGTACTACTATGACTCTGGGCCTTCTTAACACAACAATATAGTTATTATGCTACCCGAGATTCTTTCCACTCTGCCATCATATGGGATGTTATGTACATCTATGATAATCAAATCGTAACTTGATGTGAATAATAATGGACAATTTCTGTGCTGAATCTTGATTAATTTTGATGTCAACACTGGCAAAGATGGTCCAAAGATATATATTTATTTTATATTTGGTAGACAGTTATATTGAGTTGAGAGTTCTTTCTGAATGGGGCTTCAGGGAGCCATAGACTACCAAAGGATGCTACCAAGATATATAATGAGATATCCTAGGTGAAGCTATGCATATCAAAAATAGAGTTTTCCTTAACAAAAAGCAAAAGTTATGTACTCTCCATAATGATGCATCTGTGTTGTCCATTTTCATTCTTCCTCAACTGAAGGGTCTCTGATCTGACCTCAGAACCGTCTCAGCTGCTTCTTTAAGATTCATGGATCCAACTCTCGAGCTCCTCCCTTTACCCATAATGCCCCACTAACCTAGCATACCTCAGTTCAAGTTTGCTGCCCCCAGTAATACATGGCTGATACTATAAAGAATCTATAAAGCAGAAACAATAGAGATAAAACTGGAGCTCAAACAAAGAACAATTGGTTCCCAAAGTAGAGTCCCTTAGGTCTCTCCAGGAAGAAAGGAAAGGGGGATAGGAGGACGGGAAGCCGAAGAAGAATGAAAATGGACAACACAGATGCATTGTTATGGTTAGTGCATAACTTTATCTGATGTTGTGATTTTCATTCATTCCTCAACTGAACTGACAGAGTCCTCAGCTAGATGAACCTTGGGTGGTCCTCATGGAAGGATATTTCAGAATACTGCAGAGCCAAAAGTAGCTCTGTTCCTAGAAATCAAATCTAACTTGTTATGAGCAATAAAGGTATGAACAATGGAACAAGTGGCAGTGGCACAAATGTCATCTATCAATATTCCTGGCCAAAAAGCTGAAGAAGTGGCCACAGACCTTGCGAAATGTGCTCCAGATGGCTTAGGCAAAGACAAGCCTCTCTGGCTATTGACAAAGGATATGGAATCAGTCAACCATCTGGCTAAAGTCACTTTGGAAACTGCCATGCCCAGTCTGTTCAGTGAAAAGGATACAAACAATTGGTCAGTTTTCTTGAAATCCTTGGTTGGAAGAAGATGAATGTGCACATCCAAAAGATGGAACATGTATTCCCCTTTATAAGAAAATTTAGGGAAGATAACTGGGAGGTTAATAACTTGATTAATGTTTGACTCAGAGGCCACCTTAGGTAAAAAGGATGGCTTGGTTCATAAGGAAACCCTACCCTTATAAAAAATATATGCAGAGAGATTTGAGGGAAAAAGTCTGGAGTTCAGATACACATCTAGTTGATGTAATAGCAACTAGAAATATTGTTTTCCAGGACAAGAATTTAAGGTCTGTCTTTGCTGAATGTTCAAAGGGGCTTTGGGTCAGACCTTGAAGCAAGATAGTTAAATCCCATGGGAAGTAGGGTCCTTGACTGGGGTCCTAAGTATAAAGGTGCCTTTCAGAAAAGCCTTGCACAACTTAGAAGAGGCCAACGAAGAAAGATTTTAAACTGAATGAAAGTTGGAAATGGCAGCCAACTGTACTTTAATAGTAGAGAAACTAGCACCCCTTATTAAAAATGAAAACTAAAAAAATTCAAGGACAGCTGGGTTGGAGCAAAAAAGGGGTCCAAATCTCTCTCAAGGGCCCAAACTGAAAATCTTTTCCATTTACTTTTGTAGGTTTTCTTGATAGAAGCCTTTTGAGAAGATAAGAGAATACGCCAGGCAATGTATGCCATACCAGGGAGGTAATTCTGGGCTATCTAACCATCACTGGAACTGGAGAAACCATGCAGTCAACTTGAGCCCTGTTATGTCTGGATGAGTAATCCCTGTCATATAAGACAGGATGTCTGGACTGGGGTCCAGTATCCGGGGCAGATACAGAATATGAGGTCACAGGAAGGGAAACCAAATTTTCTGTGGCTAAAAAGGTGCAATGAAGATAATTCTGCTCTTCAACCAGTATGCTTTCTGTAGGGATTTGGGAATTACAGGTAATGGGGGATAAGTATAAAGGAGACCAGAGGGCCAGTCATGAAATAGAGCATTTCTCAGTGACTTCCCCAAAGGAGGGACAATGGCAAAGAACCTGCTCCACTTGTTGAAGGGAGAAGCAAAATGATCACAGCACAGCTGACCCCACTGATGGAAAATTCTCTCTGCCACTTTAATATTGAGAGATCACTCATGAAGCATCAGACTGGACCTACCTACTTAGTTTGCCTAGAAGCACCTATGGCTTTCCCCTGTATGTAGATTGGTATGAGAAAGTGGCTGGAAGAGATCGCCCACTCTCACTGCCTCTCAACACAGAGGGCAAGATCTGATTCCCCGGTGATTGTTGATGTACAAGATTACAGACATATTGTCTGTTTGAATCACAATCATCCCAGAGAGGAGAGCAACATGAATGACCTGCAATGCTAGGAGGACTACTCTCATTTCCAGGACATTGATGTGCGAACTGGCCTCTTCTGGAGATCAAGTACCTTGGACAGTCTTTCACAAGAAATACTCCCACCACCCTAGCTGGGAGGCATCCGTGGACACTGTGGCCACTGGTAGTAGTAATAGAAAAAATGGATGGCCCTGAGAAACTTTGTCTGAACAGATCTCCCAAAGAAGGAATTTCTTGCAAATTTGTGTGATCCTGACTGGTGCATACAAGAGCTGCTGAAGAACAGACCACTGTATTGACAGAGTCCACTGCAGAATCCACATATGAAAGCTGGCTAATGGAACCAGAGCAATTGCTGCTGCCATGGAACCTAAGTCTAGCAAGACTAGTTGTACAGGAGGAGAAGAAATACAAGATAACTTCCATGACCTTGGATCTGAGGATTTGTACCCTTGTTGGAGGAAGTGACACTATCTGATTGACCATGTCTAGATGAGCACCTATGATTTCCAGATTCTGTGTCGGTATGAGCTGTGATTTGTCGTAGTTGACTGTGATGCCCAGATGGAGACATAAATGGAGCAAGTAGTCCCTTGCTTGTATGAGTAGATTCCTGGTTGGAGCAGTCAGGACTCAGTCATCTAGATACAGAAACATCCAGAATTAGAGCAGTTTCAGGTGAGCTTCTACCACTACCATACATTTGGTAAACACCCTGGGGGGCTGTGGTAAGGCCAAAGAGCAGTGCTCTGAACTGATAATGACTGGCTCCCAGCCAGAAGCACAGATGTATTCTGGAGCACCTGTTCATTTTGATGTGATAGTATGCAACCTGAAGATCTATCAAGCACATCCAATTGCCCTATCACAGCAGGGGCAAAATGACTGAACCATGACCATCCAGAACTCTGAATATTTCCCATTATGGTTTAGGTTGCTGAGATCCAGGATGCATCTCCCGTATCTTTTTTGACACTAAAAAGAATCTTGAGTAAGTTTCAGATCATATCTGGCCTGGGGCCACCTGGAACCTTCTGGATAACTTTTTTTTTCCTAGCAGCTTTTCTATTTCTAAGGATCCTGCCTCCTTCTGATTGGGTGGAACATTGGAGATCCTTTTCATTTTTGTAGGGGAAATTTGGGAAATGGTATGAAATAATATCTAGATATGATCCTCTGCATGCAAGCATCTTTTGTGATGAATGCCCAGGCTTCTTGCTGCAGAGACAAGTGCCCCCAACTGCCTCCAAAGAACAGCAGCCAGACAACCTTTTAGAAGTGCTCATAGGGTATGTCTGAGAAGGAATCCCTGAAACTCTGGTACTTTATGCCACCTCTGCCTCAAGGGCAGCGTCTTCCATTACAGTTCCCCTCTCTGCCTCTGGGAGAACTATCTCTTCGTGTCTCTTGGAAAGGACCTTGAGACTTACAAAATCACAAGTTTCTACCTCCTCATTGATTCCGGGAGAAGGGACTCTGAGGGGTAGAAAAATGGATCCCAATGGCAGATAATGTCTTTCCATCATGCTCACGTCTGGAGAGCATTTCCCATTATCTTTAGGCTGAAAAAGGATGATACACCAAGAAGCGCACTGATAAAGACTTGAAGGGCTCCACAAAACTGCACAAGTGCATCCAGACATGTCTTCTGATGGCTATGCCTGAACCTGCCACACATGAGGTATCCTCTGCACCATGAGATATAAGCCTCATGGATGCGTAAGATATGGACTGAAGGGTGGCCAGTTGTGAAGAACCTTATCTGGTCCTCCACAGACATGGACCTGAAAAGAGATTTGAAAATCTCCTAAGTCAAATCTCTTTGCAATCTTGTAAAGTGAACCAAATAATTCAGTGACCATATGGCAAACTTCACTGAAGCATAAATGAGCTTTCGAAATCTGTTCAAAGCTCCAGACTCCCTGTTAGGAGAATTGACAGATAAGCTCTGCGAGCTCTTTCTTAGTGGCTGCTGCCATGATCATGCCATCTACTAGGGTCCCCTTGCTCCAGTGGGCTCTGTCCTTTGGGGGGGTCTAAAAACCTATCAAGTCACATGGGGATAGGCTCCGCAGTATCCGGCTCCTTCCATGCATGGCATGAGACAAGGTCTGTCAGCTCATCAGCTGGTGGAGTCAGTCAAGACATAGCTGGGCCAGACCCGAAAGCATCCAAAACCACCGACTCCTTCTGAGAAGAGGGTTCGGAAGTTAATCTACCTTTCTGAATTCCAGAATTTCTCCAAAGGACACATTGTCTGGTGGAGATCTGGGGGACCCCTCAACCTCATCAAAGTCAGTGTCCTTGGTGAGAGATTTCTGAGGGGAATCTTTGTGTCTCCTTTTGTTCATTCTCTTCTAGGGGACTCATTAGTGGGGTTGTCTGATGAGGTATTGGAAGTGACAGGGGAGTCCTGAGGGACTACTGACTGAAGGTTTGATCAGGTTAGCTGTCCTGTGGGACAGACCTGAGATTCTCACAGCTCAAATCTGATGGCTGAATAGTGATAGGATCAGAAGGGGGGGCAAAGATTTTTTCTCTCTAGGCAATGAGAAAGCCCTCTCCAGTACCTCAAAGGCAGAAGGTCCAGTAGAAACAGCAGCTTGCTGCACCATAGCCGAAGTCCTAAGGAGAGAGTCAGAACCGATCTGTCCAGCACCAAGGCTCCCAGGGGTAAGGACAGCTCTGACAACTGCAGAGTCGACCCCAACCCTCTCGGAGCTGGCACCAGCACTTTACTCTGAGAGTCATATTGCTCCAAGTAGTTCAGAACTGGCTGACTCAGGAACATGGTCAGAGTAGAACAACAACCTGTCTTTGGATCCATTGAGGACACTTTTAAAGATCTCGGATCTGAGGGCTCCAAAATCATAATCATCATCATCACCCCCCCTTTTTCCCATTTTCTACATAGGGTCAGGGTATCATGTTAATTGTTGCCATCGCTCTAAATTCAATGCCACACTCCTGCCTTCTTCAGCACTCATGCCTGACTGTCTCAGCTCTTCTTTCACACAATCCAGCCACCTCTTCACTGGACATCTTCTTTTTCTCTTACCTTCTTCCTGTCTGTCCTAAATCCTCTTCACCAGATTGTCTTCTGCTTTTCTGCATGTGTCCAAACCACCGTAATCTGTTCTCACTGACCTTTTCTGCAATTGAGACTACTTTGTCTTATGCTCTTATGTCCTCATTTATTTGTTTGTCGCATTGTGTGCATCCTACCATCCTTCTTAGGCACTTAATTTCCATCACCTCTAGCTTCCTCATCTGCTCTGCATTTACTGCCCAGGTTTCTGTACCATACAGTAGTGCTGGTCACGCCACTGTCTTGTGCACCTTACTTTTCAGATTTTTCTGGAATTATTCTGTCATAGACTAAACCTGAGACTCTATGCTAGCTGGCTGCAGCCCCTCTGATTCTAGCCTTGACCTCTTTATTCAGACTTCCATTCTCCTCAACCCGATACTTTATTTACCTGTTCCACTAACTTCTCTTCTATCTCAATTCTCAGCTTCTTCTGATTTTCACAATTTGCTGCCATTACCACTGTCTTATCTCTGCTTAGTTTCATCCCATGTGCCTTCATTTAGCATTCCATTCACACATCCTTTGCTGAAGTTCTTGCTCAGGGTCTACCTGTAATGTCACATTATCTGAATACACCAACTTTGTTCATCTGTCCCCTCCAACCTGTTTGCTAATGTAGTCCATCACCAGTATGAACAGCAGTGGGCTCAGAGCTGAACCCTGGTGCACACCCACCTCACTGGTAACCCCTCTGTGCGACTGAATATTGTTCATACTTGAGTCATTGTGTCCTTGTACATAGCCTGCACTAATTCTACCAGTGTTTCTGGGACTTCAAACTGCCCAAATTAGCTTTCTTGCGACCTTGTCATATACTTTCTCCAAGTCTGGGAATGCTCAGTTGGACTCTTTCCTCATCTTTAGCTTCTTCTCAACTGTCTGTCTCACTGCAAACATCAGACCAGTTGTACTGCATCCTGATCTGAATCTGTATTGTTCATCTCCCATCTTACATTCTACTACTCTCCATATCCATTTATCAGTTGCCCTCTCCAGAACTGTGTTTGATGCCTCTGTACTGCCCACAATTGTATATGTCCCCTTTGTTCTTGTACACTGGCACAAGTATGCTTATTCTCCAGTCATCTGGGATATGCCTTTCTCTCCACACTGCCATGAGTACCCTCAGGAGCCATTTCTCCCTTATCTCACCCAGCATCTTTATCATATCTGCTGTTATCTCATCTGAATCTGCTGCTTTCCCTGACTTCATTTTCCTTAGTGTTATTCTTACTTCTTCTAGGGTAGGCTACTCTTCTTCTCTCATTGTAGGCTGTTTCTGAGGCAGTACAGTTTCTGTGGGGGCCTTCTTCATTTAGAAGCTGCTGGAAATACTCCTTCCATCTGCCGCTGATGTTCTGTGGACTAGTGAGGAGGTTGTTGCTGGCATCCCTTATGAAGGGTGTCTGACTATCTTCTTTATCATTCTGTCTTTGCCTTGCAACCTGAAATAGTTTCTTTGTGCTACCTACTGAGTCACTTTCCAGAAGCTGGTAGAGTGCCTCCGATGCCCTGCTTTTTGCTATTGCAACTCCTTTCTTAGCTTCTTTGTTAGCCAACCAGTCCTAGCCTAGTCGATCTTTTCTATCTCCCACTTTTTCCTGCACTCTTTTCTTTCTTTTGATGACTTCCTGGACTTGCACATTTCACCACCAGCTTTCCTTATGTACCTTATTTCCATACCTGGCTCAACCACATATCAGTTCTGTAATCCTCACACATGCTGTTTTGGGGCGCTACCAATCTTCTTCAACTCCACCTATTTTCTCCTCTTCTTGGGGTGCTAGAGCCCTGAGTAGTTCCTTGAACTGTTGTTCTTTCTCTTCAGTTAACTTCCAGGTCTTCAGCTTGGTCTAAGTTGACCTTGGAGCCTTCTCTGACCATTGCTTGCAGCTGATTATGGCAACCAGTGGTTCATGCTGTGGGATGACTGTTTCCTTACTAGGACAAAGTCTTCCTGAGTTGCATGTTGGCCACCCTTGTATGTGATCTTGTGGCTGCCTCTCTTTCTGAACCATGTGTTGGCTATTATGAAGCCATTTGTCAGACAGAAATCTAGAATGGCCTGCCCTTCTTTATTCCTGTTGCCCCACCCATGTGGACCCAAGCAATCCTCATATCATATTCTGTCTGTCCCAATATGTGCATTTAAGTCACCCATTATCAACAATTCATGTTGTCCTGCTTTATCTAGTAGGTCCTGCAACTGTCGTCTGTATGCACTGTCTTCCTCACTATCACAACCCTGCTGTGGGGCACAGGCTGATGTTATGAATACTGCCATATCATTAGACTGGAGTCTGATTGCCATGAGTCTGCCACTAATTCTGATGATATCCCTTACTGGCTTCTGAGGCCTTTCTCTCACTACAATTCCCACACCATTTCTAGCCTGTCCTCCCCCTGAGTAGTAGACTCTAGATCCCAAGCCAAGTGACTCTGCTGTACTGCCCTTCAATTTTGTCCCTTGGATACATAGTATATCCAGTCTCCTCCATATCACCATGTAGTCCACTTCCAAGTTGCATCCTGTCAGTGAACCTACATTAAGTGTAGCAATTCTCAGTTCATGTTTGACAGGTTGAGTCATAGTTTCATAGGTTGGTACTAGGCTATTGGCCCTAGGGTCTATACAAATCTAGGCATAACAATTCCCTGGCTATTTCGTCCCACACTATTTACTTCCCTGGACCACTTGATTGGTTTTATGTCCGGCTTTCGCTCAACAGAGCTATCTCAAGTAACCCAAGCTGGGCAACTAGTCACCAGCTGGACAGTAGCTTATTGACCCAGGGCTGCTGGGCTTTATTTTGGGCACATACTGGCCAATAGAGGCACATACACCCCTCCCACCACATTAGCATGTGTCACGGAGTAGGCCGGGCCCTCAACCCACTTATCACCGGTAACTACTAATGCCCATTTTAGCAACATTAGTCAACATGTCCGACTCACCTACAGCCATATTTTACACTGAGTGGTTAGCCCTGCCACTGTGCATAATCTGTGTTCCCCTATCTTGAGGATACTGCGCACCACAGTAGATGCTCAAAGGAGTTGGTCTGTGCAACTCTTCTCCCCATAGGGCACCATGTAGAGTCTGTGTTGCTGCACACAACTCCATTCATTGGTGAGTTTGAGATGGAAACACTCAGCATATTTTTTGGAAGTGGGAAGAACCCCAAAGAGACATAGGGAGATCAAGCAAACTCCAAACAGGCCTTGGCGAACCTTATACCTTGTGCATGGGAGGTGAACACCTTAACCATTATGCCAACTGGTCACTAAAATCACTGGTTAAATCGGAGTAGGAGAGATGAACTGAGGTTCGGTGAAGGGCAGGTTTACAGGTCTGATGAGCTGGGGAAATAATTAACCCCACCTGGACCTTAGCTCTGAGGAACTTCATCATCCTATCTACCTCTGCTTCAGACAAGTTCCTGGAGGACCTAAGGGAGCTGGTTGATGGTGGCCTGAAGTGTCTCCTCAGAATCTCCTGCAGGAATGGTGAATGAAGCTAAGGACAGACTGGATCTAAGGAGACCTGGCTCCAAAGTGGTAAGGTCTGAGGGAATCAGATCCAACTTCTTAAAAATCTTTAAAGGAGGCTCAGCTCTTGGACTGATCTTGGTGAATGGTCAGGGGACCATTTTCTAGAGTCCTTGTCTTTTGGAGCTGATTCAGGCTTGCCTTTTTTGGACATCTTGGTGGGGGGTTGAGCCCCAGCAGCTAGAGAACAGGAAGAAGAAAGAAGAAGGCCCTTCAAGACCAATTTGTTCCTGTGATTCCTAAGTGCTCATGAGTTGAAGCCTACACAGATAATGCAATTGGTATCTAAGTGGGCAGCACCCAAGCAGTAAACACACTCCCTGTGGGAATTTTTTCTTGAAACCTGTAGGCTTGTCTGACATGATTTCAATAATAGTACAAAAGATACAGAAAGATAAGATTTTTTTTTTAGAGCAGAGGGTGTACCAACAATGTTACAAGAATACCCTCTAGAGGGTAAGAAAGAAGGAAGAGAAAAAGAAAGATAAGTACCAAGGGTATGCTAAGGAGTAACCTAAAAACAAACAGGTAAGAAAACAGGAGCTTGATGGACAGAAACCGACAAAATACAAAGAAGACAAGACAGAAAGGGTGGAAAGATAGAATAATAGTAAAAAAAAAAGCTAAACCTACAACCCTTAAGAAACACAATACCCGATTGCTTGAGAGAAGGCTATCCATGTCTGAGTGAGATGGTGGCAAACAAGATCTGAGGTATGCTAGGTTACTGGAGCATTGTAAGAAAAGGGAGGAGCTCAAAAGTTGGATCCGTAAATCTGGAAAAAGTGGCACAGCTGGATCTGAGGTCAGATCTGAGATCCATCAGTTGAGGAATGAATGAAAATGACAACATCAGATCTTTATATAAACTTCAGCTGCTGGTTCAAAAGATCCGTTGTTCTAGCACAAAATTCAAAAACTGCAATACTGCCAAAACTGGGAATGAGTAAGGGTTTAGTTCCTGCCTCACTGTTCACAAACAGAACTGAATCCACTTACTCTTACATGTTTTCTGAGAAGAAATGTTTTGAGTCATTGGAAAAAGGAATAGCAAATTGCCTAACTCCAAGAGAAATGTATACAAACAAGAGAAAAGCATCTATAGGTCAAACTACCTTAATTAATCACAAGTGTAATCACAGCAGGAAGATTCCATGCACAACATTCCTTCATACTACGTACACTTTTTTATAGTGAGTTAGAGCACACACTGAGTGTAAGTAGTTAGCTGTTAATAAGTGCACTGCCTGGAGAACAGGAATAAAGAAATACAGAAGCCCTGGAAAAAATCAGTTACAAAATGCAAGGAAAAAACACTGACAGGGTAATGTTCTGCAGCTGTTCAGCCAAAAACAATGCAACCTTCAGACGTGACTTCCAATAAGATATAAGACAACTGCATACAGCTATAGTGGCAAGAACATCCCTCCTCCTGGTTAACAGGAAGTGATGTCATTGATGATGTTGTGGACACTAATTGGCAAATCGTAGTTGGAAGTCCCACCATTTGGGTTAACTGCCCAATACGGGTACGGAGTTCATTCGTTTCATTACAGCCTGTTGCCATGACTACCCAGGGACATCATCAATGACATCACCTCCTGTTAACCAGGAGGCGGGATGTTCTTTCCACAATGGCTGTATGCAATTGTCTTATATCTTATTGGAAGTCATGTCTGAAGATTGCATTTTGTGGGACGTTCTTGCCACAATGGCAGTGGGAATAAGGGCAGCAAAGAGATAAATAACGGCAACCAAATGGAACCGGAGGGTACAGGAGATTTTTCTGTAACCCCTCGGGCTCTAAACAACTTCATTCAGGAGGGAACAAGGTCAGGAAGTAACTGGACAACTGGAGAGTACACAAGAACGGAATTGCAACCAGGTGACTGTTTTAATAACCATGGGGACAATGAGAGTGACTTTAATGCATGGTTAAATAAAAAATATGAATTTGGTAGTTCCATGGCAGCTGTTGTACATGAAAATGATACATACAGCAACAGCCTTAGCCATTTTAAAGCCTTGGTACTTAAGCATAAAACTTTGGATAGTGACAATTCTTACTTGAAGCAATTGTATTAGTATTGGTGTAGTACCAAAAGGATTACGGGTGTGGAAGTTCTCAATATGTTAGAAGTTACTGATTTTTATCATGAATTAATATTTTTGACAAAGCTAGCATGGAAATAGTGAGGGCATTAATTAAAAACAATGAGAGAGAAATGGAAGTAATTTCTAAACAAATTGATATGTTTTTAAACTACGATTAAACTACAAGGGGACTGCTACTGGTGTGTCTCAGTGTCATTTTTAGTTTATTGTGGACATTTTCCCTGGGCTTTTCTCCTTTTTTTGGAGGTTTTTGGTTTTTACAAAGGAGGAACATGTGGTGTTGTCCCGGGTAGTCATGGCAACAGGCTGCAATGAAACTAGTGAACTTTGTACCCTTATTGGGCAGCTAACCCAACTGGTGGGACTTCTAATGCCGATTTGCCAATCAGCAGCTGCAACATCATCAGTGATATTGCTTCCTGGTAACCAGGAGATGGAACATTCTTGCCACAATGGCGACGGGAATAAGGGTGGCAAAGAGAGAAGTAATGACAGCCAAATAGAAGTAGAGGGTACACGGGATTTTTCTGTAACCACTCGGTTCTAAACAACTTAATTCAGGAGGAAACAAGGTCGGGAAGTAGCCGGACGACTGTAGAGCACACAAGAATGGAACTGCAACCAGGTGACTGTTTTAATAATCAAGGGGACAATGAGAGTGACTTTAATGCATGGTTAAATAAAAAATATGATTTTGGTGGTTCCACAGCAGCTGTTGTCCATGAAAATGGTACACATAGCAACAGCCTTAGCTGTTTAAAGCCTTGGTACTTAAGCATAAAACTTTGGATTTTGACAATTCTTACTTGAAGAAATGTATTAGTATTGGTGTAGTACCAAAAGGATTACGGGTATGGAAGTTCCCAAACAATGTGTTAGAAGGTACTGATTTTTATCATGAATTAATTTTTTTGACAAAGCTGGCATAGAAATCATGAGGGCATTCATTAAAAGCAATGAGAGAGAAATGGAAGTAATTTCTAAACAAATTGATATGTTTTTAAACTACGATTAAACTACAAGAGGACTGCTACTGGTGTGGCTCAGTGTCATTCTTAGTTTATTATGAATGTAAATTTGCCTATGTCGCAAATGATAATTTAGTAAAGGTGTTTGGGAAAAAAAATCCCAAATTGATCTCCAGTCCCCTATATTCTTTGGCACTAAAAAGAATTTTGAGTAAATTCTGGCTTCTCTCTGGTCTGGTGGGACCTCTTGAATTACTCTTTTTTCCAGCAGTTTTTGTACTTCTAGTGCTGCTGCTTTCCTCTAACTGGGTGGAACATTGGGAATTTTGCATACAGATGGGGGTGGAAGAGAAAAGGAATTATATAGCCTCTGGAAATAATCTTCTGGACCCAAGTATCTCTTGTTATAGCTAGCCAGGTTTTCTGGTGTAGGGATAATCAACCCCTGATTGGCTCCGGGGGGGGGGGGGGGGGCAATTCAGCCTCCTTTCAGGAGCGCTGATAGGGTCTATCAGAAAAAGAATCTCTGGACCCTTGGTTCTGCAGGCCTCCTCTGCTACATGAATGGCGTCATCCATTACAGTTCCCCTATCTTCCCCTTGGGGAACTTCCTCTACAAGTGTCCTGAAAAGGACACTGGGACTTCTGAACCACATCTTCTGACCACCTCATTGATTCCTAGAAAAGGATCTTAGAGGGGTTGAAAAATGTATGCCCACTGCAGAGAGGGTCTTTCCATCCTTCTCACACCTGGATAATGTGCCCTTCACTTTTAGGCTACAGAACAAACTGCCATCAAAGGGGTGCACTGATGAACAAACACTTGAAAGGCTCCACAAAATCACATAAGCACATCCAGACATGTCTCATAATGGATATGCCTGAACCTGCTGGCATTGAGGCACCCTTGGCTGCATGTGAGATAAGCCTCTTAGATGAATGTGAAATAGATTAGACAATAGACAGTTGAGAGGCCACAGATGATTGAGTCTCAGCATTAATGATCCCTGAAAGGGATTCTGATAATTCTTTGATCAAGTCCCTTTGTAGCCTAGTAATATGGGCCAAATAGTTCAGCAATTTAAGGGCAAAGGTCACTGATGCAAAAACATGCTTCCCAAACCTGTCCATCGCCCTAGACTCCCTGTTAGGAGAATGTACAGAAGAATTTTGTTCAACGAGTTCCTTCTTGGCGGCCAGCACCATGACCATGGCATCAATGGGTACCCCTTTACTCCAGAATCTTTTACTCCAAAATTCTTTCCCAACAGGTGAAGCCAGAATCGGATCTGCCCTCTTACGGACTGGTTCAGGCTCCTTCCACTCCCACCTAGACACCAAATCAATGAGCTCGGCAGGTGGAGTAACCCAGGAGGTAGACAGGCCAGCTCCAAAGGACTTCAGAAATACTGATTCCTCTGGCGAAGGGTTGCTGGAGGTCCAACCACTTCTTTGCTTAAGGCTTTCAATGATGTCTACAAATGACATGTCTTCTGGAGGTGATCATGGGGACCTTTCTGCCTCATCAAAATTAGTATCCTCAGTGACTGTCTCTTGCAGAGAGTCCAAGTGCCTCTTCTTGCACTTTCTCCTCCTAGGGACTTCCTCTGTGGGGTGTTCATGTTAAGTGTCGGATGAGATCATGAAACTCTGCTAGGTGGTCTGTGTGTCTTCAGTTGGCTGTCCTTGTGGTGTAGAATGATGTGGCTCCAAGTGTAAAGACATCTGGGAAGTAATCTGGAGATCCGAGTAGGTTGGATCCAATAATCCTGTTGCAGCTGAAAATACACACTTCACTACCTCGAAGGCAAACTGCTCCGGAGAGAAGGAAGACATCAGCCTCGAGAAGGCAGGCTTCTGGGCCGCTGCTTCCCTCTGCCCTGAAAGCAATCTCCTGAGGAAGAAGTCAGAGCTGAACTATCCAGTGCCGAAGCACCAAGAAGCACAGCTGGTTCAGAAACCCTTGTAAGTTGACTCCAGCATCTCATACCCAGCAAGGAAGCTTTGGCTCTGAGAGCCATCCGGATCCGAAGATGCGAGAGCCAGTGCACTCATAGCAAGCTTTGAATCCGAAAATAAAATTATCTTCAGATCCAAGCCAGACAGACCAAGAAGTTTCAGATCCAGGGACTCTGAAGCAACCAGGGGGATCAGAAAAGGAGCAAGTAGCGGTCATGCGGTAGGTGGATGGGCTTTCTGACCCGAGGCAGTAGGAACCAGTAAAACACCCAACTGAATCTATGCCGAGAGAAGCTTCCTTATTTTTCTGTACAAATCTTCCTCAGTCAAACTCCTCTGGATGAATGAGACGAGGCAAGGGAAGGTGACCAGGATTAGCAAAAGGGAAGGTGACCAGGATTAGCACCTTTCCAAAAAAGAGGAGGGAACTCTGGAAGGCACTGGGTCATATGTAGGGGAATACCTTCCCTTAGATGATGCTGTAAATGAATTCAATACTTTTCTAAATATCCTAAATAGCCTTGTACCTCCTAGCAGGAAGAGACTAAAAACAAATAATGCAATTTCACTATCCAAAAATAGTACAATGCTGATGCAGGAAAGAGGAAAAAGCATGGAAAGAATGGCAAAAAAATAAAACACCTCAGTTTCATGAAAATTTTAGAATGCTTCACAATCGTACTAAAAGCAAATAAATGAAGACAAAAAAGTTGTACTATAATAACTTTCAGAATAATACTAAAAACAACGATAAAAAATTTTAGACATCCATTAAAGAAATCTTATATCCTGGCCAAAAATTCACCCCAAACCCCTCTCGCAATAACTCACCATTTGAAATTACAATATCATTTAACTCTTATTTTATAGATACTATAGCATTTCTAACCAAGGATTCTTCAACATCTAATCCCAACCCTGCCAAAAGCCACATATCACCACACCCACTTTCACCTTCAAACCTGTGCCCACCTTCTATATTAGACTACTCTTAAACAAACTTAAACTGTGGTCTTCTTCAGCTGATGAACTTACAAGTGAATACCTAAAAAATAGTAGCCAACAGCATTGCCTATCCTGTCTTAATTCTTATAAACAGGTAAATCCAGGAATTCCACATTCCCTCTCTCTGGAAAAAAAATATACATATCCCTCTCCACAAAGGAGGAAATTCAGCAGACATTAATAACTTTAGGCCTATAGCAATCTTATCTTCCCTCCCCAAAATACTTGAAAAATATATTCAAAAACAATTTCTAGACTATCCCCAACACAACATGGCTTCCATCCTTTCCATGGTACTAGCACTGCCCTTCTAACTTATATAAATACTGTCAATAAATCTAGATATAATGGCAAACTAGTCTCTTCCTTATTTCTAGACTTGTCTAACCCCTTCAAAAACTTTATCACAGCAAACTCATACTTCAAATGTCCTCACTAGGTTTCTCCCAGACTACCTTTCTGTGGTTCAAAAGTTACCTGTCCAATAGGTATCAGTCAGTAAAAAGGCACTCCACACTCTCTCCTTACCTCCCAGTCACCATCAGTGCACCTCAAGCCTCTACCATTGGTCCCCTCCTCTTTAATGTTTTCACCAACACCCTCTATACATCCACACAACAGGCCACCCTAAAACAATACGCAGATGATTCCACTGTCATGTGCACATCTGACAACAGGGTACACCTCCAAATAATTACTCAGGAAGCTTTAAGAGCCACTAAAGCATAGCTCTGTAACTCACAACTTATGTTTAACCCAAAAAAGACCAAGCTACTACTTTCTTCCCCAAATCCCTCTCTCGTGAAAACATTTTAAAGTCTTCTCTCTTGATAATACAACCACTGAAGTCATTTCTCATAGCAAATTATTAGGGGTGATAGTAGATGATAACCTTACATTTGACCTGCATATACAAAATTAGATACGAAAAAATCATCAAAAATTAGTTTTAAAATGTTTTAAAGAGCCAAAAACACTCACTGTTGCAACTAAAACTACACTTGCCACTACTTATCTCCTCCTCACACTTCTTTATGGTGCTCCCATCCTTACTAACGTCCAGGCTTCACAAAAATTAAAACTTGAACAATGCTATAACAAAGTTGCTAAATTTGCAGCAAATACCCCTTTCAGAACCCACCACTGTATAGCACTGAAAGGCCTAAATTGGTTATAACTGCCTCATCAAGTAACATATACACAGCTTCTTACCACCTATAAAATTATCCAGCACCTATCTGCCTGTCCACTGCTAAAAGCCATTCTACACAACTATGTTCCCAGTCAGTCATTGTGATCCAGTGACCAAAAACTCATGTCTGTCTACAAACCTATCAAGACTGCTGGGCATTGTCTCTACTAGTACAAGGTTGTTAAGGCCTGGAACTCCTTACCTTATCTATCAGGTCAAGACTGTTCCTCCCATCTCTGAAAGACTTCCTAGATAAAATATGGCTCTGTTTCTGCTCAAAACCAGGATAAACTATATCCCTAAATGTGAACAAGTATCTTTTCATTCCCTATACCGCATTGCTCTCCCTTCTTTACTTACTTCTGTATTTCTATCAAATTCTCTTCCCTGACTTTCTCTCTAAATATACCATAAGCCTGTTTTCTCTCATTTCATATTGCAAATCCTGTTTGTATTAAACTTACCTTTAATTTTTCTAATAGCTGTCTAAAATTTCCATAAATATTAAATGATTGTCATATAACTTGTATTGATTCTTAACCAATGATTTATATCATCTCTAATTTATTATAATTATTTAAACTGCAGATGCCTTTGTTTTACTTTTGAAGATTGTAAAATTATTGTTCTTAAAATGTTTTGTAATAATTTGGAGCTTTTCTCCCTGGGCCTCTGCTGAAGATGGGCTTCGACCCAGTCAGACTTTCCCAGTAATCAAATGTCAATAATAAATAAATAAACTGGCAATTATTTCCTTGTGTGGGAGTGTTAAATGCCTAAGTATGGTCAAAATAAGCAGCTAGCATGGTCAGCCCTTCACTGAGACATACTGTTACCTCTTCAAAGAAGGGTGCAACATTTAAATGGCAAAAACTTCTCTTAATAAAATATTCCACATCTAACAGAAAGGTTTTCTGTGAATTTTTGGATAAGTTATTTTGTAATTCTCCATGACTTAACATAGAATACTGGCCAAAATGGTTGGCCTAAATTCCTTGAGTTTTAATGTGGACCCCCCTTTTAGAAGTAGTACCACTACAGTCTATCTCCTTAGAATTAGTACCACTACAGTCTATCTCCATGGTTTAGGGATGTATCCATATGCTACTACTTTATTCAACATGATTGACGGGTGGTTAGTCATGTTTTATTTGATTCTTTGAAGGAAGCCACCAGGCCTGTTGTTTTCTCTTGTGGAATTTGAGTTTTTTTTTATTTATTTAAATTATATATTATATAGGAAGGGCATGTATTTTATATAAAAAAGACAAGCATGCTTAATTAACACGCTTAATGGAATATTTCTAACCTTCTTCTACATTTTAAAATGACTACATTGATATGATGTGCTGGTAGGGCTACACCCATTACATCTTCCTGTTATGCATAATATTATCTCAAGATCTGAGAAAAAAATGTGATATGTTCTTGCAAAAAGTGTCAGTTGTCTCAGTTTTTATTAATTGCAAAGAAAATCATTTGGGATGACTTCTGTCACAAAATGAAATGATACTCCAGCCTCAGCTGTAAGCCACATACTCTTTCCTGGGTATAACAGATGAGCGCAGGGAGTGCAAAAAATCAATTAAAATTGATTTTTTTCATCCTTTTGAGTTTGGGGCTTTTTTCTACCCCTTTGACTCATCAGCATTCAGGAAGTTGGCACTTCATAGTGTAACCTGTTATTTTCCATCGAAGACTAGCTAGCCTGAAGCTCCACAGCCTACTTTCTTGTATAAGGATAGGTACATCTATTCAATATTCAGGCCATGTAGTCCCTGTTCTGTAGAAACACTATCATGGTTCTTTCCTGTAAAGGAACTACAGCATCAGTGGAATCTAGTTAAGAAAATGCAATAAAAAGACTACCATGTACAAAAACAGTACATAAAATAAATGTGTATCAAAAATATACCACCTTGGTTCTTTTTTGTAGAAGAACTATAGTGTCTGTGAATTCTATCCAGTCAACAAAATGTCAAACAAAACAGTGAGTAGAAAAAAAGCATACATAAACTAAACATATATCTGAAAAACTCATACAATGCATAGGGCTGATTCCTTTACTTTCATTCAGCAGCAGTGTAATGCAAATTATTTTCTTAATCAATTTGTTACATGCATGTATAATGACATTCTGTTTACTAACTCCACAGCTAACCTGAGATAACTTCAGTTATCTTTATATGTCACATTATTCTACTCGATTAATGTTGACCTATGGTGTCTACAAGTTTCATTTTAGTCAAGTTACTACTATTAGGTCTAAAACAAAATTATTGAAATCTTATAGCACATAGTTCCAGAACAGACAGGAATGAAAATCCCATCTGGTAATCCCTTATATCTTAAGTAAAATGAACAGTATAGTGAAGGCAAGTTTGAGCTGAACTGCCCACTGGGCAGCAGCAGTTAGCAGTGCCCCACATAGTACCAAATGCCTAGACAATAAAATTTCCCTATAAAGTTAGGATTAGGTCCAAAATCTGTTAAACAGTGTGGCATTGAGCTGAAATAAACTTAGAGCAGATAGCGTGTGCATTGAATAGCACTACCATAGCCTAACATTATATAACATCTTGTCCTTAACCTCAGAAACTAGTTTGCTTATCAAAAAGCATTACTATATCTTAGCACTATATAACATCTTGCCGTTAACCCCAGAAACAACCCTAGGAGACCCCTTTTAAAACACAGTCTTTAATGCTAAACAGCCCATCCTATTACAGGACCAGACAACACAAATATACAATTTCCAAGTGTTTCAGTGGCCAACTTGGTAGATTTGGGCATCATAAGGCAATGTAGCAATTGTCATATGTTCTCAGGCAACCAGTTATCCATTAAAGAAAATAAAACTGAATGATAGAGATGCAAATACACAACTTCCTTGGAAGTAAAAATCTTGCATACAAATGAGGTTGTCAGGAATACCCACACTACATCTCTCACAGACACCACTCACCAAAGCCACCTAATGGCAACGCTGCTCTTCAGCAACCACTAAGCTGAAGCCAGGTTCCAAAATATCAAGCACACACTCAAGTTAATGCATCCCAGATACTAATATGATTCTATCATAGTCCATGTGTGTATAAATGACCTAAGACATACTTCACTAGACTATATGAAAAGAGACATAATGGATCTCTTGGAATGTGTGTCACAGATAGGTATGAGCCTTGCATTGAGCAGCATTCTATCTTCATCAAGGATATTGCCACAGTATCAACATAAAATGATTGATTTTCATAATTGGATTAGTTTCTGATGTCACTCCAAGGGGATCCGATATCTGTCAGCCTGGCAGGACATGGTCAAAAGACCATGTTGCTTTGCCAAAGTTGTGCTGCACCTGTCCCCCCCCCCCAGGCTTTTGAATATTGGCTAAAACTTTATCCACCCCATTAGAGTCTTCTTTAAGCGGTGCCAAAAAGACAAAACTATCAACATAGTGAAAAAGACTACAAACATCCTTAAGGTATTACTGTTCAATGCTCACAGTCCAAACAAAAAAATCCACATCCTTCAAGCCCTCCTCACTGTGGAGACTACAGACATCTGTGCTGTGACTGAGACTTGGTTTAAAGTCATAGAAAGTACTCCTGCAGTGCAAAGCTACAGTGCCTTCTACACATTTGTACCAACAACAGCACAGATTGGGCCAAAGGTGGAGGTGTCTCAATCTACGTTAGCTACAAACATACCTCCTGGTTTGCTAAACAGGATGATACCATGGAGCTTATCCATGTATAAGTCACCATAGATAAGGTCCTTCACCATATCATGGCTAGCTATAGGTCACCTTCTATGCCTCTAGAGTCTCATGACCCTTACCTAAACCTACTACAGCTACTCACCATCCAACCAAACACAATATTCATGAGTGCCTTTAACCACCCCACCATAGACTGGGAAAAGTACACGGCCTCAAACTCACAGGCACAATGCTTCCTGGTCTTTATTAACACAAGCACCCCATAACACATACTGCACACTCCAACCAGAGGATCAAACATACTGGATCTGGTGCTTACCAACATAGGACAGAGTTGTACCACCCCATACAAGTCATGTCCTCACTTGTGAGGTCAGATCACAAAGCTGTCTCGTTTAAAGTTAAAATCAACCTAGAAAATCCAGACAAACCAGTAAAAGTTAGGAACTATTCAAAGGCAAACTACATTCTATTAAATGACAATTTGTCAAAATTTAAGGCACTCGTAACCCGGGACTACAGCTACTTATGCAGACTTATACATAGAGTCCATATACAAATATGTAAATGGCTGCATAGATGGTGCCATACCTACCAGAAATAAACCCCAAACACTAAAAACAACCTCCCACTGGTGGAATCCTTATCTAAATAGGGTATATAATAAAAGAAGAAAACTCATGGCCTAAATCAGGAAAAGTGCTCTCTTATACAACTAAAAAGTCTAAGTTCAGCAAGGACAACAATAATGTCAGGATAACCTCATAGGCTAAGGACAATCACAAGGCCTTCTTCAGCTATGTCCAGAACTTTAGTGGCAATACACAGTAAGTGCTGAACTGGTGGTGAACTGTACAACCTTCACTGATCAGGGTGACATAGCAAATCTACTGGCTGATAAATTCAGCTTAAACTTCATCACCCCAACTCCATCAGGTGAAGTGCCTTCCAACATACTTCCCCCAGCTATCAGCAGGGACCAGGTGCTGTCAGCACTCACTAAAACCAAGAACACCACCTCCATGGGTCTCAACAACATCCCCGGTTGCCTACTGAACAGTCTAAAACATGACCTATCAGGATCACTTGAGGCAGTCTTCAAATATAGCCTTGAAACCGTCTATGCTTCAAGTGAATGGAGGACCAGAACAGTCATTCCTCTTCACAAAGGTGGACTATAAATTGGGTCAGGGAACTACAGACCCATCAGTCTAACAAGCCTATTATGCAAGGTTGTGGAAAGAATTATTATGGAAATGATAAATAAGGACATTGGCAACCTTCAGACACTGGACCCATCTCAATCTGGCTTTGTTAAAAGAAGGTCATGCCTCCTTAACCTGGTAAACTTCTTTGAGAGGGTCATCAAGGCAATGGGCAAGGGTAAAATAGTCCATACTTTGTATCTTGACCTGGCTAAGGCATTTGATACAATACCCCACTCAGGTATTGTTAACAAGCTCTCTGAGCTAGGCCTTACATAACATGGTGGATTGCTGGTTGGCTCAAATATAGGAATCAAGAAGTCAGGGATGATTGATACCACCTCCACCAAGAGACTGGTCACCAGTGGAGTACCCCAGGACTCCGTGATAGGCCAACTCCTGTTTGGCATCTACTTCTCAGAAGTCAAGACTAACATTTAAGCTTTCTGGCTCATCAAGTTTGCAGATAACTGTAAATTGGGGGCTATTATAATTTGATACAATACACCACTCAGGCATTGTTGACAAGCTCCCCCAGACACCAACATCTTGTAAGTGAGTTTAGTACAGAAATATGACTGGTGCCAAAGCCATGGCCTAAATCTCAATGCCAAAAAATGATTTATAATGGCCTTCAGGAAAATTTCAACCCAAGTTAATTACTCCATTAATAAAATGCCCCTAAGAGTCAAGCCAGTAGTAAGGGATCTGAGAACATATATAGACAACAGCCTGTCCTTTCACCAACATGTAGCTTATATAATAAGAAAATCATTCTATGTTTCCCAACTTTTCGGTAAGGGTATGGTATCCATGTCCAAGAAAGCTATTGTACCACCTTACTTGGCCCTTATTAGACTTATCATTTAATATAATGCCCCTTTGTCATGTAGCTATCCAGACACTTTCAACAGTTGGAATGCTCACAGAGGTTTCTCACCAGAAGGATTCAGGGCATGAATACCCTGTTCTACACTGACTGCTTAAAGGCTCTGTCTCTGTATTCAGTATCCTACAGGCTGCTGCCAGGGGATCTTTGCCTGGGTTACAGGGCTTCCTTAGACCCAACAGATAGATCTGTTGCACATGCGCGAAACAAACAGCACCAGAAACAACAGATCCAAAGATCTTAACTTTTGGTTGTGACATAACCAGAACATGCTGGACAGACAGATATGTGTCCCAAAGGATCCTCAAACTATGGAATATGCTCAACTCTCAGCCTATTCAAATGAAGCATTGACAACTGGATGGAAAATCATAAATTTAACACCAGTTTGGCCCCCCTTGTTCCCTATAGACAGAAGCCGCCAATAAGAAAAGTATTATCATAAGTAACATTCCCTCTGCAAATCCTTAGTTACCTCCCTACCAACATGCCCTACCCTATATACAGGCCCATGATACATGGGACCCAAACAGGTTGGGGGTGCGGCTAGGCTTGTAAGGTCCCTAGTCGTCATTAAACATGTAACAACCTATAACATATGAACATATATGAAAAGTTTCAATCAACAGCATATAGCTGAGCTATCTTCCACTCACATCTCCAAATAATATTATACTCTGAGAGAAACTTAATAACTAGTCATAATTAAGGAAATATGTTCTTATGCTAAAATGCTCAGAAAAACTGTACTTTTTTATACATTAAGGCTTATAGTTCATTAAATTGGTGTGGCTATAAGTATCCTATTTTTTTAGGAAAAAACAATTCAATGTGCACTAAAAAAAGTTATGTACTTACCATAACATTCCATCTGTGCAAACAAACACACCACTGACAGCTGAGAGCAGTTGAGTAAACACTAAAAGCACCAAAATCAAAACACAGCTGGTCTCCATGACAAAATATCTTTATTAAGAACAAAAATAAAATAAAGTCTTAAAATAAAACTATTTTTGAGTCTTAGCTCTAAAATCCTTTCTAAAAATGACTAAGATGAGCGCTTTTGGCAAATTGCCTTCATCACCTCTTAAAAACACACTACTAGTTAGATTAATTTAAATGTAAGTTTATCAAATCAGGATCTCTTCTTCAGTTGCCACTCTTGTAAAACTGGTCTTAAAGGGAGCACTCCATGTAATCCAGGTGCTCTATCTGCTAGCAGATCTGCGATCCATCTTATCTCAGCTATTTCAGTTAAGCTACACAAATCTACTAGCCTTGAACTTTTAGTTAAAATTTCCAATGCCATAAAATGAAAGCTATGTTCAGAAAAACTCATTATATGTTGAGATGAGACATTGTTCTTGTTTTTTAGCCTTATATCACTAATATGTCACAAAATTCTCACTTTGAAAGGACAATTAGTCTTCCCAATAAAAAAACTTGAGCAGATTTTGCAGGATCAACATAAATCACATTTTGTATTGCAGTCCGCATAGCTGTTCAATTTAAATTCCCTCCTACAATAGGGTGTTGAAATGTATTATTTGTATTTATGTAATCACAGGCTTTACATGTCCTACACTTGAATGTGTGTTTCTTCTTGGTTATGTCCATTTTTTTAACATCTCTTTCTTGACAAAGTAACTGTTTCAATTTTTTTTTGTTCTAAAACAGAATTTCTAGGCATCTCCTACTACATTCCTAATTCTTCATCTGCTGTTAAAATTTTCCAGTTATTCTTCATTATATTACACATTTGTTGTATATCTTGACTATATGTGAGCATACATCTTATTCCCATTCACTCATTCTTATTAGGTACAACTATATTTCCCCTTTCTTCAACTTCTCGAAGAAAATATTGCTTTCCTCTATTCTCTCTCATTTTCTTTACCTCCGAGGCTCCTTTATGGATCTCATTCAATTTGTATCCTCTTTTATAAAGTTGTTGTTTTATCTTCATTGATTCGTTTTCATAATCAATGTCATTGGTGCATAACCTCTGGCTTCATAGGAATTGTCCTTTAATAACTTTGGGAAATATATGCCTAAGGATGCATACTATCTCGATTCAAAAGACGATTCTTCCAGCATTGTTTCCAAAATACCAATGTATTCAAAGTACCACCCTCTGCATTTTTCAATGTAACGTCAAGAAAATCTATCTTATTTCTTGAGCTGTGAACATCTAAGTCCACAAAGGATGTTGTCTTCTTAAGATATTCAACAAATAATGAAAGCTGGGTTTCGTCACCTTTCCATAGAAAAAAAATGCCATCCACGAATCTTTCATAGAATAAAATTTACTCCTTCCATGTGTTCATGTTGTTGAAAATAAACTGTATTTCCCCTTGGGCCATCACAATATTCGAATAACTGTTCGCACAGGAGGTGTCCATCACTACCCCCCATTTCTGTAAAAAAAGTATTCATTCCTAAAAAACAGAACATCATTCTCTAGCACCAATTCAAGCAAGAAACATAGTTGTAGAACCTGATCCCTCTCATAAATAGCTTTCTCAGTTAAAACTTTCCACATAGCTTCAATTCCGTAATCATTAGGAATGATTGTAAGCAAACTCCTTATATCCATTGTCAACATCAGGCATTCTTTTGCTGTGTCACATGTTTGACAGTATACTGAAGGAGTTTGTAGGAAAAGCTCAGTATCTTTTAATACAGATATTGCACTCGGTAATGCTTTCTTCAAGCTATGTTCTACATAAATGGAAAAAGGCTCTGTAATGTATCTGCCACCTGAAACAATGGGGTGCATTAGTGGATTACTACTATTTTTGTGAATTTTTGGTGAACTTTTAATAGATGGAACTATTGGATTATTCACTTGAAAATACTCATATAGGTATGTGGTGATAACACATGTAACCATAAGGTCATATCTGACTAGCCATGCTACCTATTTTACCTCTATCTAATGTTATTACTGAAGTATCTTTTAATATTTTTATGAATCCTAATTATGTACAAACTTTTTGAATGTCTATATTGCTTCTATGCCTATTTGTTAATTGTTGTTAGTTTTCTGTATTTTAGTATACAAATGTCTACCATTTTGTGTTTGAATGATTTGATGTGGAGCTTTTCTCCCCGGGTGTCCGCTGTAAATGGTCCTGTGTCCAGTCTGAATTTCCCAGTAAACAAATGTGAAATATATAAATAAATAAATATAAGTTCTCTTTCATTCTTTTTATAATTTTGTCTAGGTCATACCTTTGTATTTTCTCATATGTACTATAATCATTTAATAGTTTTAACATTCTCATCATAATTTGACCTGTCCATGATCACTACTGCCCCCCCCCCTTATCTGCTGGTCTTATAATAATTTTGTTATTTTCCATAAGTTTTTGAAGGGCTTTCTTTTCATGAGCCATTGCTCTTCTTACTATTATGCATAGCGGCTACTTTATTCTCACATATATTTACAAAAGTTTCTACTACAGGATGCTGTAGAGGAATTAAAGTGATGGGTTTCTTAACAACATTGTTAGAAGCTTTGTTCCTGTTGATGTCAGTATCCTTAAACATGTTCTTAAGTGTTATATTCCTTGTAAAATATTTGATGTCAATAGTAAACTCATTAAGACTTCATCAAAGTGCAGGAATAAAAGATAAACCTTTAAGAATTTTACACTGTTTTACTTAGCACATATTGTGACAAATTCACAATCAACACATCCATTCCTTCATATGTAAGGTCTTCCATATCAGTTTCAGTATTTTTTATTAAATTAGAATTACTACTTTGTTCATCTGCATTTGTATCTACAGATCTATCTGTCTGTATCTTTGTTGCTAAGTTGGGATTCCTTTGTAAGTTCGTAGCAGTTTTTTTCATTTAGATTAACACCACACCCCTTTATTTTCCGAGTACTGCCCTCTATTTCATTACCATCAGCTACGCTGTTCTCTTCATTCTTATTCTGTGTGTTAACAATTTTAGGCCATTCAAAGATATTTGATTCCTTAAAAGCGCTCATCATAGTCATTTTTAGAAAGGATTTTAGAGCTAAGACTCAAAAACAGTTTTATTTTAAGACTTTATTCTATTTTTGTTCTTAATAAAGATATTTTGTTGTGGAAACCAGCTCTGTTTTGATTTGATAATATTACATCTGTATTGTCCAGTTTCATTCTTCCTCAACTATTGGTTTGGATCTGATTCTTGGATTCCACTCGGCCGTTACTATAGCTTGTGGTAACCCAAAAGCTATCAAGCTCCTCACTACCCACAATGCACCAACCCCTAACATACCTCAGATCTTGTTTGCTAGATGACATAAAGTTAGAAATATTAATATTATATCCCTGACAGAAGAAGCCATTATCTGAAGCTCAAATCAAGGCACAGTGGTGCCCTTATGAACTCTTGTTCTTCCAGAAGACTATCATGACACAGACGGAGGTTGGTGGGCGGAAAGTTGAGGAAGAATGAAAATGGACAACACAGATGGAATGTTATGGTAAGTACATAACTTTTTTATCTGATGTTGTCAATTTTCATTCACTCCTCAACTATTGAGACAGAGTCCCCAGCTACCTGAAATCCTGAGTGGACTCTAAGGAAGGATGTTCCTGAGCACGGTTGAAGCAAAAACTGCTCTTCCCCTTCAGTCCAGATCTAGTTTGCATTGAGTAATAAAGGAATGAAGATTAGCTCAAGTTGCAGCTGCACATATATTGCCCGTGGAATGCCTAGATAAAAATACTGTCGAAGTTGTCATGGATCTAGCTGAGTGGGCTCTTAAAGGTTTTGCTAATGAGATACCCAATTTTTTTGTAAACAAATGATATGCAATCAGTAAGCCATCTTGCAAGAGTTACTTTTGTAACTCAAACAACTAAACATAAAACTAAACTCAAATACAACCAAAAGGCCAGTGACCTGTTTGGGGGTCACTTGCCTTTTGGTTATATTTTACTTTTGTAACTGATTTACCTATTTTGGACTCTGCAAAGGAAATAGTTGATCAGATTTTCTAATTTCTTTTGTTCTATGTAAGTAGAAACTTAATTGTCCTTGAACATCTGCTAAATGCAACATATACTCTCCTTTGTTTTCAAATTTTGGAAAAAAGACAGGCAGATTAATGGACTGGTTGATGCTGGATTCTGACAACACCTTAGGAAGTATAGAATGGTTGGTTCATAATGTTACTCTATCCCTATGAAAAATCAAGTAGGGAGGTTTAGAAGACAATGCTTGAAGCTCAGAAATTCTTTTAAGCTGAGGTAATAGCTGCTAGAAAGATTGTTTTCAGGTCAAGAATTTAAGATCACATTTTGCTGCTGGCTCAAAGGGGGAATGCATTAAGGTCTGTATCACTAAATATAGGGTCTGTATCATATAATCAAACTTTGATAAGTCCAAACACCACAACATTGAACTGACAACTCCGAAACGTAATTAGTCCGAACACTCAAAACTACGAAAAATGGATCTCCAAAAAGCAATGGTCGGCCAGCTTTACACCCATACTATAAAATAACAACACACAAACACTTTTACACAATTACTAATATGGGGGGCTTCACCCCCCCACAACCCCCCCTACTTAAATATACCAACTCCGAGATCGCACCACAGTGGAGACTTCATGCATAGGTCAGTGAGTACAGAAGGGCCAACCATAACCATTCGGAGTTCCGATCTTTGAAGTTTTGAGTGTTCGGACTTATTATGTTTTGGAGTATTCAGTTCGATGTTGTGGTGTTCGGACTTCTCACGGTTCGACATTATGATATAAACCCTAAATATAAGTCCCATGGTAGAACTGGATCTTTATAAGGTGGTTTCAACAAAACAGTGCCCCTTAAGAAGGCTTTACAAAGCTTTGATGAAGCAACAGAAGAATTCTGAATTCCGATATGGAAGTTAGAGATTGCTGCCAACTGAATCTCAATAGTTGAGGAGCTAGCTCCTTGATTGAAAATTGTTGCTAAAAACTCAAGGACACTTGTATAGGGAATGTAAAAGGGTCAATGCTTCTTTGATGAGCCCAAATAATAAATCTCTTCCATTTACTTCTGTAAAGTTTTGTGGTAGAAGATTTATGTGAAGACAAAAGAATATGGCAAACGGGATGAGAGCATAGGTTGTCTAGCTATTAACGGAACTGCAGAAACCATGCTCTTAGCTTGATGTTCGAGATATCCCGATGAATTATGTCTGTTGGGTAAGATAGGAGGTCTGGAATCAAATCCAGAATCCATGGTAGGTAAAGTAGATGGGGCTAAAGAAAGGGAAACAAAATCTGTTGAGGCCAGTAAGGTGCAATAGTATGACTTTGCTCTTCAACCTGGCAACTTTATTTAGAAATGTAAGGATCAAGGGAGTGAGAGGGTAAGCAAAGAGGAGACCAGGGGCTTAGTCGTGGAGCAGAGAATCTCTCTGTGATTCCCCCAGAGGGGGGAACAGGGAAAAGAAGCAGATGCACTTGTTGTTTAGGGGAGAAGCAAAACGTTTGCAGCAAGTCTGGCCCCATTGATGGAAAATCATTTCCGTCACTTTTATGTTGAGAGACCACTTGTGAGGTAACAGATAGAATGGACCTGCACAATTTGTCTACTATCATGCTGGACTTCTCTGGAATGTGTGTCACTATTAGAAAGTGGTTGAATGAGATCACCCATTACCACACTCTGAGTGCTTCTTGACACAAGGGATAAGACCTGGGTCCCCCTTGTTTGTTGATGTACCAGACTACCAACATGTTGTCTGTCTGAATCACAATTGTACCTAAAGGGAGAGCGTTCTGAAAGGCCTGCAACACTAAGAGCACTTCTCTCATCTCTAGGATATTGATATGCAAATTGGCCTCTTTGGGGGACCAAGTGCCTTGGGCTGTTTTCCCCAGGAAGTGTTCCCCACCCTATCTAGGATGTGTCTGTGGTCACTATGGCCTTGGGCTGAGGAAGAATGAAAGGATGGCCTTGAAAAACCTGATCTGTTTGAATCCACCACCAGAGGTATCTATTGCTTGTTTGAGTGATCCTCACTTGAACTGACATTTGTTGAAAAAGAATTGACCATTGTGTTGCTAACAACCACTGAAGAATTCTTATATGAAATCTCACCAGGGGGACTAAAATCATGACAGCTGACATTGACCCCAAGGCTTGAAAAATCGACTGGGCTGAAATTTTTGAACTGTGAAGAATTTTCTTGACCTGCAGTCTTACTGTTTGTACTCTTGTTAGAGAAAGTGAAGCTGTTACTGACACCATGTTGAAAACTGTTCTTATAAACTCCAGTATCTGAAAGGGTTCTATTTGGGATCTGTTGTAATTTACTGTGATTCCTAGAAAGGAGCAAGTTTGGAATACCTGATCTCTTGCTCTTATAAGTAGATGCCTGGTTGGGGCAGTGATGAGCCGGTCATCTACATACAGAAATGCCCAGAATCCTTGCAGTCTCAAGTAAGCTGCTACCACTGCCATGCATTTCGTGAACACCCTGAGTAATGTGGTGAGAACAAAGGTCAGGGCCCTCAACTGGTAATGACTGGCTCCCAGCCAGAAGCATAAGTACCTTCTGGACTGTCTGTTCATTTTTATGTGATAGTACATGTTTTGAAGGTCTGGTCAACACATCCAGTCGCCCTTGCCCAAAAAGGGCAAAATGGACTGAACCGTGATCATCTGAAATTTTGTGTGTCGAACTGATTTGTTCAAGTCGCTGAGATCCAAAATTGGTCTCCAGTCCCCTGTTTTCTTTGGCATTAAAAAGAATCTTGAGTAAGTTCCAGATTCTATCTGGTCTGGAGGGACCTCTTGGATTACTCTTTTTTCAGCAGCTATTATATTTCTAGTGCTGCTGCTTTCCTTTAATTGGGTGGAACACCTGGAAGTTGACACCACCACCTTGGATTCGGGAGAAATGCTACGGCTCTGAGAGTCATCTGGATCCGAACTCATCTGAGCGGGAGCACTCAGAGAAAATATCACGGCTGAGGATAATAGTATCCTCGGATTCGACACAGATGGCTTCAGTAGACTCGGATCCAGGAACTATGAAATGAAAGGTTGGATCAGAGAAGGAGCTGACTGTGGAGGAGACAGGCAAGGCTCCCTGATCCGAAGGGGTAGGAGCTGGAAGAACACCTATCCAAGTTTGCACCAAGAGGAATCGCCTAATCATCTTATCCACATCAGCTTTGGTCAGACTCTTGGAAGGACGAGAGGAGGCTAATGAAGGAGATTTTTGGATGTCATTTCTCCAAGAAAGGAGATGGTAACCTGTATGGCACCAAGTCAATTGTAGGTGACTATCCAGTCAGAAGAAGAGATGTCAGATCCGAAGTATTCAGATCCGACAAAGTTTTCTGCAAAGTAGGCTTTGAAGCAGAAGTCTTCAGATCCGTCTTCTGTTTCTTACATGCAGGGTTTTCTCCTTCAGAAAATTGTAGTAGCCAGTAATTCCTTTAGAATAAGTTTATTCTTTCAATCAGCTACCACACAAGGGTTAAAATTCTTACAAATGTAGCAATCTTCATTTAAGTGTTCTGGGCCCAAACAATACAAGCACAGATCATATGTGTCAGAAAACGGCAACTTATGACCACATTTTTTTTACATTTTTTGAATCCCAAAGGATCTTTCTCCAACATTTTAGTAAAGGTAAACTAGCAAGAAAAGGAGGATTTTTTTTGTTACTATAACAGAAGGGTAAGGGAGGAAAAAGAAAAGTACCAACTATGGTACAGAGAAATACACAGATGTGTAATAAACAGTGAAAAGGATGCAGAAGGGAGAAAATATATACCAACGATGGTAAACTAGAATATACTATGTATATAAAGAAGAGTAAATAGTAAAAAGATGTAAGAACTAAGAAAAAAATCACTTAACTGACTGATAAGCTTGAGAGCTATTGATGACCATGTATATTTCTCAAAAGCAGAAGATGAGATCTGAGATATGCTAGGGGATGGTGCATTATGAGTATGGAGGAGCTTGAGAGCTTTTAGGTTGCCATTTGCTTTTTGGCTGAGTCGGATCCAATCCAATAGTTGAGGAACGAATGAAAATTGACATCAGATCTGTTTTTTAACCATGTGTGTCTCTGCTATACTGGGAACCGATGAGAGTGCAAGTTTGTGTGTGTGTGTGTGTGTGTGTGTGTGTGTGTGTGTGTCTATATGTTTACAGGTAATCTCCTAACAGGCAGCTCTACATGTGTTTGTAAAATTTTCTGGGAGTAACAGCCTCAAACATAATCCTGTAAGGTACAGCATTTGGACACGTTATATCAAAATGCCATCACATAGCAGTATACCACTAAATACCACTGATTTTGACTTCAAGCAGTATTCGGAACTCTGGCAATATGTCCACATAAATGAGGTGACAATAGGATCTAATGTTCATACTTGTATGATCTCTTTCTTTAGAAATCATCAGACTTTTCAGGTACCAACAATAGGCTATATTGCTTTACTGGGTCATGAAATACCTGAAATTACTACTTCTCTCATGAAAGATAACTAAAAAGTAATGCTTTTGATATTCATTACAAACATTTGCATCAAAAACAGCTCACTAAAGAGTTTCATTGACATTTTATTTGCAGCACTGAACATTTTCTTAAGCAGAAGTTAAAATATAATGCATGGGATGGGATGGGTTGCTATATATGTGAAAACTTAACAGCCAGAGGAGTATAAAACTGGTTCCTTTTCAATATCGGTATTCCATGTTGATAACACAAAGCTAAAATTCAATCAGATCTTTAAAAAGTATGCAATACAAATTTAATAAAGTTTTAAAAGTAAATACTGTTTCCTACTTAAATTTTTAAAAGTATGTTGAGTGCATTCTGTGCAAAGACAAACATAGCACCAACTTTTAGACTGCTATATATGAAAAATAGAGAAGTCAGTCTGGAAATTGATAACAAGCATGTAAAATATATATTTTGCTGCCAAGATATCCTTAGTGCTTTTAATGTAAAGTAAAACTGCAGAAAGAGGGATAGTTACACAGCAGAGCTAGAAGCTTTTCACAAACTTGTATATGCCAGCAGCTTTGTTGACAGATGAATGGAATGTAGTTATACACAGACAGCAGCTTTATTTCACTAACACATTCTTGGATTTCAACTAACCATGAACAATACTGATGGAAACTCATCTGTTAAATTTTAGACAAACAAAAATACATGGGTAATAGTTTAACATTAATGATTCACAGGAATGCTACAAATTCTGATTTACACAGCAACTCTCACCCACTAGTTTTTAAAAACTATTCTTATGATTGGCAAGCAGCAGACATCTAAACCACAGGAAGTAGCTATATCAAATACATACACTGAAAGAAACATATACTGTTTGTGTGTGAGTGTGAATGTGTGAGAAAGTATGTTACATTTATCTATTACTGTTCAAAAACAATGGATTAATAATATTGTGAGGCAAATCTATTTAGGCAGAAACGGTAATTATTACTATCCCTGCCTCAGTTGTAGTGACTCATGCATAACAATAATTAGTAAAGTGGTGCAAAAGACAAACCCCCGAATTCTCAAAAGCTTGTACAGAGTGCAAGACGAATGCAGGAGCTCACTCAGGCAATATGTCTGCCTTGCAATCCAAGAACAGCCAGCAGGGGCGTGCACGAGAGCTCCAGCACTAATCCTGCACGGACTAAGCCCTGGTATGCAAATCACCTCATCTTCAGGAGAAATCCATGCAAATGAGGTGATTTTGCAATCCAGGAAGCTTGCAATAATCCATGCAAGACTAGTGTAATCTGCAGAAATGTACTCGGTTAGTAACCGAGTACATTTCTGCAAACTACAAAACAGAGCTATGACAGCTCCAAATAAAGGCTACATATCATTGATGAAACATGCCAATGGTCAAGTACAAGGCCAGTGGCATTGCAAAATGTGTAAAAAATAAAAAAAGCAGCTTTTAATTTTTTTTTCGACGAACTTGCCTGTTTAAGCATAGGGCAGCGGCGCGCAAACAGGATCGGGGGAAAATAATAAAATAAATCTAAATTAAGCATCCTAAATAAAATCAGTATTCTAGCATGCAAGTCAATGGCAGGCAGAAGACAACCTGGCCAGTGAGTAATGGTTGCTAAGGGGGAGGCTCAGTGTGGGACATATAACTATGCATTAGCAGGCAATCCTATGCAAATGAGGGAAAGGCTAGTGAATCCCAGATTTCCCCAGTGTGCGAGGCAGGTCCCAAGAGTGTAAGTGTATAAATAGCTGGGTACAAGACTAGGATATAGGTGACATCATGAGGTTGTGTGTCAGGCATACTGTAAGTGGATTGGAGCCCTGTGTCTCGGGATTGCTAGGAGTGTGTCTAAGCCTGCCTAGCACTCTTTACAAAGTGTAAGCAGGTGTGCGTGCCGCACACCAGGTTTTACAGGAAGAAAAAGGAAGTTAAACCAAGAAATAGCAGCTCTGTGCACATTTGAGCACTCTGTTTGCACTGCACACACACAGGCTTAAACAGGGAGGCAATGGGAAGGAAAAACAGCAGTAGGAAGGTAATCAGGGAGAAGCAGCTTAGCTGACAGGTGAAATGTATCAGAATCAGCCAATTACACAGGCAGCAGACCAGCCCAGCCTAGCACACCACTATAAACTATGCAAATACCTTTCCCCCTTGTTTTTCACAGAAACTCTGCACCACCGCTGTATACAGATGGGGAAATTTTACAAAACGAAGCAAGAGAATAAATGTTAGGGGCTGCTTTTGCTATCATAAACCAGCATGTGCAAGAGGCTGAGTGTGGTGAGGATGTGAATGCTGCTGAGCAACACACAGTGAGGAGATGGAGAACAGTGTACAGACCCAGGGTAACCTATCAAGGACTACATGAGCTGGAGATGGTGGAGTGCTATAGGGTGGACAGGGACCTCCTACAGCAAATTGTTGAGCTGTGCCGGCCACACTTCACACATAGAACTAACAAAGGGGAACCCATCCCAGTGGATACCAAGGTATGTGTAGGCACTAGAATACTAGTTACAGGTACCTTCCAAAGGCCAACTGGGGATATGATGGGGATTTCACAGGCATCAGCATCCAGGGTACTCCACCAGTTCCTGGATGCCTTGTCAGCACATATCGGTGAGCACGTATATTTCCCCATCACCCATGAGGCGTTGGCCAGCAATATGCGTCTCTTCCACCAAATAGCAGAATACCCTGAGGTAGTGGGTGCAATAGACTGTATGCACATATGCATCAAAGCACCACCTGGTGAGCGGGGTGGGTCTACATCAATTGCAAGGGCTTCCCCTCCATCAATTGTCAGGTTGCGTGCAATGCTCAGGGCATAATAATGAATGTGTGTGCTGGCTGCCCTGGAAGCTACTACGATTTCCACATCTGGCATCTGACGCAGCTGTACCAGACATTTGCCAATGGGGACATCTGACACGGTCGCCTAGTGGGGGATGCTGGATACGCACCGGAGCCATGGCTGATGACACCCATCAGAAATGCACACACATCCAAATAACAACTCCATAATGAGGCACACGCACAAACACGAATCATAATAGAGCGTGTGTTTGGGATGCTCAAGTCATGGTTCTAGTGCCTGGACACATCTGGTGGAGCCTTGCAGTACTCACCAATTACATGTACCCAAATTGTCCTTGTATGTGCCATGCTACACAATATGATCCTGTGGAAACAGCTGCAGCAGGAACAGCATGGGGCAGGGTCACACTGCCCCCCACCGTTGCCAAGGCCTGCACAGGCACAGAGTGACTCAGAGGAGGAACAATCTGAGCCTGCCCCAGTAGGCAGAAGGAGGTGTGCCCAGTATGCCCTGGCCTTGGCAAAGAGACAACGCATAGCACATGCACTGACACAGTAGGGACCCAGGGAATGACACCTATCTCTGACTCACACATACAGTAGAAGGGATGTCAAACATGACACTACCTGTGCGCAACCATGTATAGGGAGTGTACTATGTGCACCTGACATTGGCAGCCCTGCAGCACCACCCTCATTACTGGGACACCCACAAAGTAAGTGACTCACACATGCCAGTTGGGGGGGGGGGGGTCACATACCCAACAACAGTTACAGCCAGCAGGATAGGTGTAGACAAACACAAACAAATGCTGTACTGTGGCCTCTGAATGAGCCCTATGGGTAACCCCACCTCCAGGCCTACACAGACAGACTACAGCAGGCCAGGCAGTTGGATGCAAGATGTGAAGGCTAGGAAGTCAGAAACTAATATATAGGTAATTAAAGCTAAGATCTGTAGTACACTGGTATGCCTCTAGCCAGCACAAGAGGTAAGACTACAGACTGAAATGGAGTACCCGACATACCAGTACAGTCCTAGCAAATGTGTAAAAGTGTCAGATGTGCCCCCCATCCTACATACACTTATAGTAATAGTTAGGTGTATCCCCCCAACTCCTGCGTAGAAATGTATAAACAGTCAGGTGCCCCTCCGCTATGCATAAATGTAGCAACAGTCAATGCCAAATAACTGATGTATACCCTGCAGACACAGCATGCTACCTGTCGGTGTACAACACAAAGGTCATCCCCACACTACAAACTACCTGGACTTGATCCACACATGCAATATAGATGTCCATCTGGGCATGCTCACACGCTTAGAGGAATGAAGCAATGTCAGTCAACAACATACTGAAAGGTCATACTGGGCATGTTCACACACACAAACACATGAAGGCCATGTCTGTAAACACCAGTGGACCAGACATATCTGGCAGCCGCAGTTCTTAGCGCAGACACATGTCAGTATGCACCACTCCTGCCTTGCACACACAGTGGATAGGAATACAGACATATATGTAAGGACAACACACTATAATAAGCCAAAGGTAGACGGACATAGATGTGTGGAAGAGGGTGACCGTGACAAGGAGCCATCTGCACCAGTTAAGTGATGCTGGGAGTGATAAGGTCATCACTTAACTGGTACATACATCAAGTTAAAGTTGTTCTTGGTTGTTTTATTATAAACAGCACGATTCCTTATTGTAACATAAACTACTGGTTTTCCACTTAGAATGAGAATGTTATTTTATTTTCCTTGTATTGTTTTCATTTTTTCTGCTTCTTTTGTGTCCTTGATAGTAATTGTTGCTCAAAGGGAATGTACTAGTCATTGTATCGTACAGTAAGTGGGGTGGGTAGGATGTATCCTTCATTGTTGAAAGAAACAATGGCACTAAAATGTAAAATAGGACTGATGTCTTTAAGTGTAAAACATACATAGATCCTTAATTGGATTTTACTGAGTGGGTTGGGAATCACATGACAATGTATTCATCTATTTAAAATGTTTTAAGATAGGTTTTACTTGCATCTGAAGAAGTCTTTGCATTCAACAAGACGAAAAGCGCTTCATGTTTATCATGTACTTTTTTAGTAAAAGCTTACAGAGTGAATTTACTTTGTCCTCTGCCTTTTGTTTGCCATTTTTTGGTTTTTGGACATTTGAGTAGTGATAAACTAGTTAGGTAGTAGTTCTAACCCCAGACTTGGCAACTGTGTGAGTGTTTGTGTGTGTGTGTGTGTGTGTGTCTCTGACTGTGTATAGAGAAATTCTTTTTAGGGTACTCACACTCCGTACAATTCATATACTCAACTTTTGCAAGGCTGCTAATGTCACTCACCTAGAAATACACCTCTGGGAAAGTCATAGCCCAGTAATCTACGTAGTACATCCTGAAACTGTGTACTGCTGCAGTGTGATAAAGTAATTAGGTAGGTTTTCTAACCCCAGACCCGGCAACTGTGTGTGTGTGTGTGTGTGTGTGTGTGTGTGTGTGTGTGTGTGTGTGTGTGTGTGTGTGTGTGTGTGTGACTGAGTAGAGAGCAATGCTTTTTAGGCTACTCACACTTCGTATCAAAAAAATGACTCAGCCAGTAGATCCAAAAACAAAGAAAATTATATTTTGCAGTAACAAACTTAACTTCTCTCTAGTGCCTCGGCAAATGCCTTTAACAGAGTACAACAATACAAAATTTTCACTTCATTTATATATTAAAACAAGGTTAATAAAACAATTAAAAACAACTCATTACAAGAGTCATTTCCAATTAAGCTCTCTGTTATACGGAAAAGTTGGTTAAAATAATCATGACCCATTGGAACTATTTAATACAGAATCCCCTTTAGGGAGAATTATTACCTCAAAGACCTATGGTGTCATATAAACAGGGAAAAAGTATTAAAGATATGTTGGTGCATGCTCGGTTTAATTTTCTTATAATAAGGTTGAATAAACATATATCAAATTTAGGTTTTAGAGCTTGTGGGCATTGTAGTATATGCAGTCATACAGTGTGTTCCTTTGATAAAACAAATGGACAAAAGTTTGATTTGAATGAGTTTTGGCTGTTTGACGGAAGGAATTATCTATGTACTTAAATGTGAATGTAATCTATTTTATATAGGGGAATCTAAACTAAGTTTTTGTGTTAGATTTTTAGAAGATTTAAGAAATATTAGAAATGAAAAGTTGGAAAGCCCATTAAGACTACATTTTAAAATGCATCACAATAGTAATGGAAGTAAATTAGAGGGTACTATTTTGGAAAAAGTGCACTGTGAAAGAGGCATGTGTTTAAAAAGTAAATTACAATGGACCATTTTTATTTTAAAATTTGGCACCCTGCTTCCTAATAACGGGTTAAACAGAGAGCTTAATTGGAAATGGCTCTTGTAATATGTTGTTCTTAATTGTTTTATTGACCTTGTTTTAATATATAAATTAAGTGAAAAACTGGTATGGTTGTACTCTGTTAAAGGCATTTGTCGAGGCGCTAGAGAGAAGTTAAGTTTGTTACTGCAAAAGTAAATTTCTTTGTTTTTGGATCTATTGGCTGAGTCATTTTTTGGAACTAGTCCTTCCTCTGTGGTTATCTACTCACACTCCGTATGTCTGTGTATGCAGCAATGCATTATAGGCTACTCACTTGCAGTACATTTCAAATGTCCTACTTTGGCAATCCTGCTGATGTCATTCATTGTGAAATACACCTTTGGGGAAGGAATCCTCTAGTAATCCCTGTGGTGTGTCCTATAACAGCTGCATGCTGTAGTGTGATATAGACCTTGGTTAGGGGTTCTATACCCACACATGTCAGTTGTGGATGTTTTGTGTGTGTCTCACTGTCTGTGTAGGGAGCAATGCATTTTAGGCTAGTCACTCGCAGTACAGTTGAAATGCCCTACATTGGTAATCCTGCTGATGTCATTCATTGTGAAATACACCTTTGGGGAAGAATTCCTCTAGTAATCCCTGTGGTGCGTCCTATAACAGCTCAATTAATATTGTGAGATAGACCTCAGTCACAGGTTCTATACCCACACATGTCAGTTGTGGATGTTTTGTGTGTGTCTCACTCTCTGTGTAGGGTGCAATGCATTTTAGGCTAGTCACTTGCAGTACAGTTGAAATGCCCTACTTTGGTAATCCTGCTGATGTCATTGATTGTGAAATATACCTTTGGGGAAAAAGTACTCCAGTAATGTCCGTGGCACGTACTATAACTGCGCAGTGCTGTAGTGTAATATACTAGTTAGGTAAGGATTCTACTCCCAGACATGACAAGTGTGTGTGTGTGTGTGTGTGTGTGTGTATGTGTGTGTGTGTGTGTATGTGTGGGTGTGTGTGTGTGTGTGTGTGTGTGTGTGTGTGTGTGTGTGTGTGTGTGTGTGTGTGTGTGTGTGTGTGTGTGTGTGTGTGTGTGTGCGCACTTGTGTTTGTAACTCGTATCCTGTGTAGAGGTGGGTGTGTGTGTGACATCTGTGGGCAATGTGGAGGGGGTTTTGCTTATTTCTTTCATGGTGGCTATACTATATATCACAATGTCAACTGTACAGGGATAACAGATGTAAATTAGCTAAGAGGCTGGGGTGCAAAGCCATACCCATACATGTGACATCAAGGCCAGCCAATCACAGTTAGCAACCCCACTATTACCCAGAGCACACACTCAACCCATGTGTCATACGCATACACATGCTTAGGCAACAGCCAATATGTGGGTAGTACACTGCATATTGGCCACTGATAGTAACTAAACAGTGAGCTACAGAGGGCATGTCACCCTGCCCATCTGTCCAATATGCATGTACATGCAGGCAGTGCACCTCCACCATGTTCCCCAATGGACACCTGCACCACATGTGGTGCCTTCACATGTGACTCACAACGGACAAATACCATGTCTGACAACATGCCCTGTATGGACAGATGACACTGACATCAGGGAATGCTGTTAGCATGCTATCAATGTAGGTGCAGGGTAAACCTACTGCCCATTACCAGTTCCTGCCACAGGTGGGCAAGACTGGCACATCTGATGATAATCTGTGTTCACAACATGGGCCAGATACCCCAGGTACAGTTCCACATGTCACTGTACATGCATGTGGGAGGTGTGCACATCCCAGACACCATCCATGCCATGGACTAAGGAACACATACATGGCATGTGATGTACAGCATTGGTCACAAACAATAGTCACCCAGGTGACTGGATAGGGGATGCAATACCCACCTGTGTGGGCAAATGCAGAAACTACATGCCTGGGCCACAATGCAGACCATTGTCATGTGGCCTGATGCCAAAGTATACCCATCGCCTACCCTTGTACAGCCTACTGGCACAGTTGGCCACCGCACACCCGTGCAGACATGCACCCATGCATGTGAGAACTGGCACCCTGTGTGTTCGTGTGTGTGTGTTGTATGGTGTGTATGTCCACAACGACACTCACTACAACCCCCCAGGGCATACTGAAGCATGCTGTCTGATGTCTGACACCACCTCATACTCTTTGCCCATATGACCTCCATATGACCCATGTGGTGCATGTGATACCTGCACATTGATGTGTTGTGGCAATCCCACTAGTGATGAATTGCACTTCTGGCCCTGCCAAGTGTGTCAATGTGTGTGCATCCCTGGGTGATTGTGCCTGTGCTGACACTGGCACCTGTTCATGCAGACAGGCACATGTACATCACCTATGGTATATCTACTGTATCCCTGCTGCAGGTGTCACTCACCATCACATATATGTTCTGAGTGCTCCACAGCAGGTAACCCATGTGGTGCATCCAATAACTGCATCGAACTGTGATAGCACTACATAGTTGTCGGGGGTTTGATACCCTGTGCTGGTAGTTGTGTGACACAAACATGCTTCAGTTTTACTCTCCCACCCCTCCCTGACATGTATTTGCCTCTGTCTGCCTCCCCCACTCCCTCTCTGGTGGATGTGGAGACCCACACCTGCCTTGCTTAGGCAGCAGTGTGTGTATTTTAAGTGATGCTCATGATCAGCTGATGGCCTCTGCACAAATTGCAGCCCTCCCCTAGCTGACTGCATGTGGAACAGCTGTGGTAACATTCCCATAGCCAATTGCATGGAAACACACTCCAATACCTAAGAACATCATGGTGGTGTTGGCCCTTTTCAGTCACTGTGAGCAGGAACTAGATCTGTTGTTTGGCAAACAGCATCTCAGATGGACTAGGGATTTACCTCTAACAACATACACTGTGGAAAGAGGCCAACAAACAGGAGGAGGATGAGCCTGACCTGTCTGCAGACTGTAAGTGCTGCTATACTACATATGGAGTAATGTTGGTTTAACAGTGTTTGTCTGGATATGCCTGTCGTACATGTCGGAATACCTGCCATGTCAGTTCCATGTATATGACGAATCCCCATCTGCAGGGTCATCTGCAGACTGGGCAGTATTGTGCCTTTAGTTTCATGTGTTAGCCACAGTGCATCTATCTGTGGAATGCAGAAGGTAGTGTGAGGACTGCAGTCTGCAGATGGTGAAGGCTGTGACAGTTACTGAAGTCATATCCCCTCATAGGACATATGTTGCAACAAACCCCGTTATAATGGAAAATATATAAGGTTATCACAGCAACATGTCTATACTGGCCCTGTATATGTGCTGTCAGCCACACCTCTGTCAACCTCTGTATATATGGCGTGCATGAAGTGGTGCATATGTGTTGTACACCATAAATAGTGTCATCATACCTAATAACAAGCCAGTGATTCATCAGATTGCTACATATGTCATGTACAGTAAGGGTTATATTTCATGACATAAGCTGAACATTCTGTGGATGTTTGTACAGTACTGAGGTCTGTGTGGTGATGGTGAATGTCGGCATTGTGTGTATTGTTAATATGTACTTTAGCCTGTGTACAGACTGTGGTAGATGTAATTGTTCTAGCTCCCCTTCTATTAGATGTTACATGCTGGCCCACTGTATGATACTGTTTTGCCATACACAACCATGTCCCATACCACAGACAGCCATCAGACCAAACTGTGTAGCAGCCCAGTACATGTAGGGTCATGTAAGTGGCACATATGAGGATGGTGTAGAACAGATAGTCCATATACAGTAATATTATGCTAGCTTACCATATGTGGCTGTGTTCACATTGGTTGTGGTTATGCACTGTCACACAGGTGTATCTTACCCTGTACTGTGACATGGCTGTTGAGCCTGCTATATATGCAGGTACATGTGCATTCCCCTATACGAGATGTAGGCCAGTGTTGAGCCAGTCTGCCTGTAACCTGCACAGTGCATTGTTACATGCCTAGCAGCTTAGTGTACTTAACCAGTGGGATGTCATGTGCAGATACTTGCCAGATGTACTGCTGCCAGGCCTCCCTTAAAAGTCATGTATGTCAGACAGAGCAGTGGGATGCTGGACAGATGTATGTCAATATCTAGTGGGTAGTATGTTTCCATGGCACCACTGTACCAGCAGTCATTATGTGTCAGGCCAGACAGGAGTGTGTGAATCCCTCACCTATGGTGCCAAATGTATACCAGTCATTATGTGTTACACCCATCTACATGGCTGTCTACATCCATATTGTCAGGCCTGGTACACATGTTGTACACTAAGGGATTATGTGTATACCTCTGGACTGCACAGGGTGTGCTCGAAGTTCCACATATAGTGTCCAATATCTCTGCTGCAGTCCACAGGGGCATTACATGCTAGCAGCGGTACTTTACAATGATTTCCTTAGTATGTCTGTCAGTAGCCAATGGCACACATGTTATAAGCAGACGTCACTTTCCACACACACCATGTCTGTGAAGACAATCCCAATGATAGTAACAACAGTCTAGTAATATACCTGCTATACATACCTGACAGCCCCTTGCACTACGACTTTGGGACTATAGGGGCTGGGGTAGGGCTACATTCCATATCCAGGACATATGGTAGAAATATATGTACATATACTTATCCAGATAGCTATATAAATATATATATATATATATATATATATATATATATATATATATATATATATATACATACACACACACGCACACACACACACATATATATATATATATATATATATCTATATATATATATATATATATATATGTGTGTGTATATATATATATATATATATATATATATACATATATATATATATATATATATATATATATATATATATATATATATATATAATTACACATGTGTACGACTTCCAGTTACCACTGTCATGACAACCACCCACTATAAATCCCTACAGCATGTGGGCGTGGTTCCCTTTACATTTCCTGTGTGATGGACATCCTTCCTGTGTGTGGGCATCAGTGTTACAGACAGCAGGTAGCAATAGCTCTTAAAGGAGAACCTGCACACTCACAGCGTTCACATATTTGTAGGAGGATCAGGAACTACAGACAGACTGTGAGTAGAGTTGTGTTATGCTTTGCATAGTACTGGTGTTACAGGGTGTGTGTGTGTACATACTAGTGTACGTTGGAATGCAGTCTGTCTGCATAGCTCACTACTGTGGGCCTATCCTCTTGCTGGACAGAGGTATGCCTATCATGTGTTGTCCATCCTCCATACAGGTCCTGTGTCAGATATTACCCTGGCAGTGTGTGTGTGACATGCTATCAGTACGTGGCTACATCCATTTCTATTTCTATCCTCAATTCCCTGACTAAGGGTATGTTGCAGACTATCCTGTAACACCAGCACCTTGCTTAGTGTATGGCAACAGTGTTCCACATATGTGCCTGTGTTCCAGCCTCTGTCACCCATCAACATACCAAGCTTTGCACAGATGTCATGCTGTTGGGAGTTGTCCTGTAGTGGGCTGTGAGTATATCACACTGCCACTGCTGCCATTAGTCCACTGCTGTTGCATCTCCCACACATAGAGTGGGGCTGGGGCCATATATGTGTGGGTGTCACCTACACATCACATGTGTGCCCTTATGCACTGCAGAGGCCAGTGTATGTAACAGTAGTATATGGGCCTGTATTATTGAGTCTAGGTGGGGAGCACCATAAATTACCTTGGCTGTTACAAAATGTGGGGGTATCAGGGGTGAGCTGCCACAAGGTATCTGGATATACAGTACCGTATACTTCACCTATATTGACATTACTTACATGAATTGGGGTACTGCAAACCTACTGCCTCCTGCCATACAGACTGTTCTGTTTGTTATGCCTTGTTATGTACCAGTTACAACCCATTTGATCACAAAACATCATTAACTCCTATGGAGTTTTTACAGAGTGTAGATAGAGGCTGCTGAACTACACACCTGCAGCACATACTGTTGATTGTGTGTTATCCTGTGGCCCAGTCTGTCTTCACTATTGTACATTTTGAAGGGCTTGGCCTGGACAGCAATAGTTGTGAACCTTTCCAGACTACTGTATAAGTGTAACTGTTTCATAGTTGCAGTGCTCTGTTTATATGGTTGTCAGTATCTGAACAGCTATATGACATGGCATATAGAACTGTTATAGTGCACAATTAAAGGATTCCCATATCTACAAACCTGTGTGTGGTGTCTTTCCTATATCCTGTCTATGGGTATATGTTGCAGGCAATGATTGACATTAGTATGTGTGGCCCATACAGTGTCCAGTTGTTCAGGTGTTAACTGTAGGCATAGTGGCTGTTCCATATTGTGTGCACCTTCTCCATATGTATCTTACTGTACATATATCTGTGAGTGTATGTGTAGTCACACATATTACATGTCCTATGGGAGGAAGACTGTACTTGGTAGTGTATTGCAGGGTGCATGTGTTTGGCTGTGGGGGGATGCCTATTCGTAAAAGACGTATAGGGTGTGGGGCCTCTCAACCCCATTAACGATGCATGTGGACATATGTGTATTTGTTAATCTGCAATTGCTATCTACAGATGCATGGTCATATATACCTATACCGATATATATATATATAACTGCTAACAGATATATAACTATGTCCGTATATATCTACATAGATATATATCTGCATACACATATGTAAAGTGATGGGTATATGTAGACATATAGGTGTTGACACATATATGTGTCGATTTAGGCATATGCATGTATATATGTGTATATAGTGATATATATGTATATAGGGTTAGTAAAACAAAATATAAATTTATATATATGTATGTATATGTATATATATATATATATATATATATATATATATATATATATACATATATATACATACAGATATATATAGATATGTTGTATCTGTTTAGATTTTAATATAGTTACACACACAGGCATCCAGATGTTGGTATACATTCTCTGTACTGTTGTATGAAAGGACTGGATGATATGTTTCTGAAAACATTGAATTTCTGTGTATCTGCCATGGCTTAGTGGTACATCACTTTGTCTAGGGTGTGCAGGGTCCTTGGTTTGAGCCTTGCAAGAGCTGTTGATTTTGTTGCTGGGCAGAACACGTCCAGTTGGATACAGAGTGATTAAGGCACTTTAAAGCAGTTGTAAGCAGGTTTGTACGGAGCTAAGTATTGAATACACAGATTAAGCAATTTAAAAGCTAACTGAGTGTATGGAAACGTAACCGGAGGTTAGCAGTGCGTACCATTGCGTAAACCCACGCAAACCCGCTTACAACTGCTTTAAAGTGCCTTAACCACTCTGTATCCAACGGGCTGTGTTCTGCCAGCAACAAAGTAAACAGCTCCTGCAAGGCTTGAAACTAGGACCCTGCACACCATACACAAAGTGATTTACTACTAAGCCATGGCAGATATGTATAATCATGATGTTTTCACATACATATCATCCAGCCCAGGTATTCAACACTACAGGGAATGTATTCCGCCATGTAGATATATTTGTGTGTGCATATATATTCATATGTAAATGGATATAACATATCTATATATGTAGCTATAGCTACAGAAATATATATATATATATATATATATATATATATATATATATATATATATGCCAATATATACATAGATATGCATACATCTATAGATATATATGTAAACATCCATATGTCCACATATATACAGCACTAAAAATGTATATATGTAAGCATATATATGGTTCACCTTTCAAAGGGAGAAATACATGTCTCCGAAAGCTGGAAGGCCGAAAGTATGTTTTCAACATTGCACAATCCTGCAATTAATGCATCAAATGTGCAATGAGCAAATGTCACTATGCATTCACTCATTGCAGATTTGGCAATTTGGGTGCGGATGGCACTATAGTGGGGATGGGGAATATTTGCCTATTCCCACTGTAGTGTGAATTTAGAGTTAGTATATCACAGTAGGGGGGTTGTGGGAGGCCCAGCCCCCCAGATGGGGGGTGCAGGGGGGCTTGCCCCCTGCATTACGATATGTATTCCAACTTGCAGTTCGAGAATCAGCAAAGCTGTCTCTAGATTTGCTGTGTTTTGAACTGTGGTACAATTAGAAATGACGGATTGGTCCTATCGGTTTGCAGAAAGGGCCGTTTGAAGAAATGAGTGTCTCCCTTTCAAAGGTAAATACATATATAGCTATATAGGTATATATGGACATACATCTGCAGATGAAACTGGGAACATAACAACAACATATATGTCCACATGCACCATTGATGGGTTTGAGAGACCCAAACAACATACATCTGGCATGGATAGGTATCCCTCCCCAATAGCCAAACATGTCTGGCCTGCAATACACTACCAACCTTAGCAGATCCCATAACCAGGACACTACACGACAAGGGCAGTACAAGTTAACAGTACTCCATCCCACCTGTAGGATGTCAGACTGGCATTACTAACATATCAGTACAGTCAAGTGAAAATGCCAAAACCAGGCAGATGACCATGAATAGCTTCGAAAAGATACACTCCCAAATCTTTCTTTAGCGCTTTCATCCACATTTATTATCGTGAACTTCCTCAGAAATAAATTACATCTAAAAACCATTGTTTAAATACTGTTGTTACAGGAAATGATGTCATTGATTAGAAAAATATTTTCACATGGATGTTTTAAGCAAGTTTTTACTTATTTGTGATTTTGAAAACATCATTGAATTTAAAGTATGATATATGTATTGTTAATTCAAGCATTTGAAAAAAAACTTTTTCTAATCAATGACATCATTTCCTGTAACAACAGTATTTAAACAATGGTTTTTAGATGTAATTTATTTCTGAGGAAGTTCACGATAATAAATGTGGATGAAAGCGCTAAAGAAAGATTTGGGAGTGTATCTTTTCGAAGCTGTTCATGGTCATCTGCCTGGTTTTGGTATTTTAGCAGTTTGGATTGTTTCACGTTTTTACAGTCAAGTGAAGTGTCATGCTTGGGGGAACCCCCAGAGCAGGGCACAGTAAGTAGCTGGGATCCCTCATACGATTCAATAGGCCTACATCCGACAATGTATTCACCGATGTTGGGAAGGACGACCACAAATCCACCATATCAGCTGGGAACTACCACCCAGTAGCCTGATGACCCTGGCCTGCAGAAACATGGAACATATCAGCAATGAACCCATGGACAATGTCACTGGTAATCTTAACACATGGGACCCCGCCAATGTTGGACTTGTCAAAGGCAGAGAATACAACCTGAACCTGGTATACCTCCTTGACACAATCATGACAAGTGCAGATGAGAGTTAGGAGGTGCACAATGCCTATGTAGATCATAGCAGGCTTTTGTACACCATCCCACATGTAGGAATGTGTGTAGTTGTTAAGGGATCTACCTCCATTCACAGAATATGTTTCCACCAGGACTGCTTGGCAAATGCCAACATTCCACAGGTGCCATCCCATGGACATACAGTCCTTCACAGGTCATAGATGTGTTAATGCCCTCCTCCACACTGTAGAGGTGTGCAGCACTACTGGGGTTGCTATAACTAACTGGGTGTGGCTGTTGTGGACACATCCGTCATCATTACAGTTACTGTTGCATCTATTCCCCCACATAACTGTCTGTAATACTGTACAGTGTATGTAATCAGGTTGTTAGTTGTTGTTTACACCATTCACAGTAGTTGGGTGCATCACACCCTCCTAAGGGTAGGGCTATGGCACCAGCATTGGCACACTCATGATACTGAGATGAGGATCGCAGTAAGGTGGGGAAAGGGACATACACTCTGCTATTAGCATATTCAATGTCATCCACATTGCAGACTGCATATATAGCAATGTGTGGTTGTGCCTATCCTGTCTTAGTTGGATTACATGTGCAACAGATGTGTTACCTGCACGAGGACATACTTCTATGTGTACAGTCTTGTACCTGTACTGCATCCAAACCAAAGGCTCTGTGTGTTGTACCCAGCCATGTCATGTGTACCACCCACTACACTTACTGGTGTCCACTGTAGAAGGCCTGCTGATACCACTACACCCATCAGCCATGGGGCACATGGACAAACACAACACAATCATAATAGATAATGGTGACAACAATACAACATTGTTAATTACAGCTATAATGTATCATAGCTGCACAGCTACACCTTCCAAGATATTAGCATTTCACTTTACTTCTGACAACATGCTACACATCATTCCATTGCTACACTGTTATACAGTCACCCTGTGCATCAGCACTACATTAGCCTGTCCCTGCAGCAATGTTACGGATGTCAGGAAGTGGCACAGGTATCATCATATGCACAGGGTGTGTTGTTGGTTTGCCAGAGGCCTAGGCTGAGCCATAAAATTGACAGTGTGTGCGTGTGTGTGTGTGTGTGTGTTGGGGGGGGGCTGAGTACTGTTATGGGCCAATGGTGATGTCGTGTGTGTAGGTATGTGGTTGCCCTAGGTTTGTTGTTTATGTGTGTGTGTCTACATGCACACAATTCCACCATGTGGCTGCCCTATACGGGGATTTGTGAGACAGCTGCAGACTGTACCTGGCAGGGTTTGCAGTTTACCGTCTTTGGCCACGGACAAGGGACCTGTGCCTGTCAGAGGTGCTACAGGCAGTATCAGATACAAAGGGAACCACAGGCTAAAGGGTCTCAGTCCACTCCAACAAACAACCACAAATGGTTATAAATTAATTTATTGTAAGCGCTGTCGCTGGTAGAAATTCTCCAGCTTCCTCAGACAAAAACAAAAACATTTTTACCTTAAAACACACTCTTAAAAGTTCATTTGAAAACCAGGCTACCAATGAATATCACTGAGCCTCCTGATGTTATGCAAGCATATTAGAAATTAAAGCAACACAGCTTTAGACCATCACAGTGACCATAATAGTCAAAGTTCCAGCCCTACAACATACTGTCTAGAATTTAAACACATTCAGAATTGTCAGTACTATTATGTACTTTTAAGTGAAAATGTGCAATTTATGCTTAATTAAAAAAATGAAAAAATATATTTATAAATAAACACCATATAAAACCATCGAATACCCACAAATTCTTGCTGTCCATACGGTTGTTGTTGAAAACCATGATGGAACCAATACTAAACTTGATGCTCATAGTTTGGAAGATGTGTCATCCTAGCCAACAACAGTAAAACTAAAATAAAAATAAAAAATACACAATACAATTTGGAACTTACATATTACGCCTAAAACGAAAATAGTGAATGAAAGCCATTTGAACATACATATATATGAAATTAACTATACAGACTAAGCTATACTACACCTTATAAATAAATAATGTGGTTGTTTGTTGGAGTGGACTGAGAGCCTTCAGCCTGTGGTTTCCTGAGTTTGTTCAGTTTTTCATTGTTTTAAAGTATCAGGTACAAAGCCAGATCGAGTATTGCCCCCTGAGGTTGACAGACGTCCACTGGATCCAGGTCCCACCTGGGACTGGCCAGGCTCACATGCACGTGGTTTGCTATGACCATCTGTGGACAGCACCCCCCACAGTGGTGGGGCTGGTACTGCCCCTACAGGAGCGGCTGTGACTGGTGGGACGTCCATGGTGACCTCCAGCTGCGGGTGTTGCTGGCATACATCCACGTGGCCGTTGCAACCGTCCCACCCTGTCCTGATGCATGGACATGACATTGTGGATGAGATCCAATGTCTCATCCAACCGTCTATCCATGTACTCGGTGTAATTATGAAAGGCACCTGTTAGGTCACGGATGCTGTCAGTTACAGAGGTGTGATGAGCCCTCTGCGCCCTTAGACCCTGTCTGGAGTACCATTCCATTCATGCCTGTGCCTCCATGACAGCCTGGAACATGCACCAACTCCAATACAGGAAACCACTTTAAAAAGGAGAGACAAAAGTCGACCACAGTGTAAGCGGAGCAGACAATAAGGCACAGACCAGGAACTCGATGCAGATAAATGAGGAAACTGTTTTATTCCAAACAAGCACACCGACTAAGTCCTGGTCTGTGCCTTATTGTCTGCTCCGCTTACACTGTGGTCAACTTTTGTCTCTCCTTTTTAGCCTGGAACATGCGCATGGTTGATATAGATGTGGCACGTCTGCCAGGGGCATAATGACCAGCAGTGCTTCAATGAGCACCCCTAAAGATCTGCCTATGCGATACCCCACCAGACATCTGGCTATGGCTGCTGTGTCCTGACACACATGCCATAGATACCACAATGTCCTGGCCAATGCCGACCATAGACTGTCCCTCAGCTAAGGCCAATGGTGATGAGGTATGTAGAGGCAATGTGACTGTGTGCATGAATGGGGTGGATATTTGTGGGATGACAGTTGGTGGCCCAGAGGCAGCCCCTGACGACCCTGCCTGTGTCTCAACACACCTATCCTCATGGTCACTGTCTGTATCAGTGATGTCAGATTCTCTGCGAGAGGGACCCAGCCCCACCTCGCCACCTGTGAGGGGAAAACAGGGAACAGACTGTAAGACCTGTACATCACTGCTAAACAGTACATACACATACACACACACACACACACACACACACACACACACACACACACACACACACACACACACGTGTCTGTGCAGACATGGCCACACACATAGATATACACACATGCAGTCGACATATATGGCAACCCAAACACTCCGCCAGACAGCACCTATAGACAGCTCCAGCACCCCCATAACACACACAATAGCAGGTGATTGTGCAGTACAGTATCACACACAAACCTGTAATTACACACGTCAGCATGCAGGACATGTGTTGCTCAACAGCATGCAGTGCAACTATAGTCAATCTACGTTACCAACATTATACAAGGCTGTGATGCATGGCTTCTGTTAGTAGGTGATGGCCCTCCCCCTGAAACACACTGCACCCATGTCCACATCACTGCTGTGCATCTGTTCAGCACCCTGGCATGTACAGTGCACCATACCTCACAGGTGTACACACCAATGCAGGATGTGTATCTCTGTGTCAGTTGTGTTTCTGCTGATGCTCACAGCCTCTGTGTGTTTCTGGATTACATGTGGACAAATATTTTTAGTGAATGCCTGATGTGTATTCACAGATGTCATCATCAGTGGTGCATGTATGAGTGATAGACTACCATTAGACTGACCAAAGACACAATGTACTGTACCTATGGTGAGTGTAGAGACCAATGTTGACCATTATTGAGCCCTGGCTGATGTTACCTCTGGTAGACATAGGGTCATAGGTGAGTACTGGTATATTGGTCCTGGGGCCTACATAAGCTTAGCCACACGGGTTCCCAGCCATGCACCACCCACTGTTATTCCCTGTGCCCCTGTCAGGCTGTGGCACAGACATACTACCCAGGGTGAATTCCCCATTTCCCATCCAGTTGTCAAGTGTGTTTGTAAAGAGGGCCACTGAGTAGCATTGCCTGACATGAATGGGAAGTCCATTCCAGAGTGTGGGAATTCCCCAGGACAGGGCCCTATCCCTCCAGTATGTTCTGTGTAATGTGTTGATAAGGTTTATGACCCTGGAGCATGTATTTGCAGTGGGAGTGGGATGTCTTTATGTGTAGCATGTTCAACTGCTCTGTGTATGACATATCTGTGTATGTTAGGCAGATGTCAGCTGTGCCTGGGCAATGCGCACTGGAGTGTAGCCACAGGTGTCTGAGATGGTCTGTGTATTGCATGTGTTTGAGGCTGGTAATCCCATTAGTGAGGTGTGTGCTCTGTCAGTGAACATGTAGAGCATGCATTATGGGTAGGTGTGTTAGATGTGTATATGGCCTACACCTTAGCTATGACATGCATAGTGAATTGCCAAGCATAAACCTAAACCATACTCACCGGCATCCGGCTGCTGCCTTGCTGTTATCCCAGAGGTACCTACACTGAGATGAGAGAGAGCTGATGTCAGTGGCCACAGCTGTGGCATTGCTACAGGGTGGCTGCAATATTACAGTAAAACAACAGCTGAAGTCCACAGTACTACAGATTATGCATAACTGCTTATCAGTACTACACAGCAACAGACTCCACATCTCACATATGCATGATCTACCTGTACAGATGCATACACAACACTGGTCTACTAATATGCCCTGGAACCTTACCTAAATGCTCCATGTCTGGTGTGTGTGTGTGTGTGTGTGTGTGTGTGTGTGTGTGTGTGTGTGTGTGTGTAGCACCCACCTCCATGACTGTATATGGCTGTAGCTCATACAGGCGGGCAGGTGCTGCCAAGTTCATGAGCAGCGCCTCCACTATGGTGAGGGGGGGATGGATGTCCCCCCATTGCAAGGTGGTCACCCCGCACAGCAGCAGCACAGCGACGTACATGGCGAAGCAAGTCACTACAAAGATGGCGGACCTGCTCATACGTATGGCTGTGCATCCCCACCTCATTCACCCTGTGGACCACATCGTTCCACATGGCTGTTCATTCATGCTGGTCCTGGCTTGTCCGTGAGAACAGCAGCTGGTAGTTCTGGATGATGCTGGTGAGTATTATGTCATCCTCAGTGGCACTGTAGGCGGGATTCCTCAGGCACGTCATACTCTCTGAAAGACATAAAGATGGAAATATGTCTGAGCAACTCATATGGCACGTTTACCATAATACAATACACATATCAGTCTCAAACCACCATATCAGCTCCAACCTAATGTTCACACAACGCAAGTGGTATGTCTCTGGTATATGTACCATTGGGACATAAACTGTATTGTACAACACTTTCTGCTGTGTGTTTATAGAAATGCTGCCTGTGGGGACACTAGAGTTGCTGGGCTGTTACAGGGTATTTCACCTGCATGCCATTGTCACTGCCACTATGTTTCCACATATGCATGTGGCATGCTTGCTATGTGATTGCTACACATCTGCCATTCTGTGTTTTTGGGGATATCTATGCATGCTGTTGGACATGTTCTGGGATTGTGTGTACTATTACAACCCACATATGTTCCATGACAGTTACACAACAGTATGTGTAGGGGTTGTTTGACAGCAGGAACACCACTCCCACCTAATGTGCATATGTTACCAGTCCACATCACATCTGTGACCCACCATGGAATCTCATTATCTACTGTTCCGGCACTACCTTCATGTGGAACCACCTCAGGGGATAGCCCCCCCCCCCATGGAGCACATATGTCTGTCACCCAGTTAGGTCCAGGGTCTTGTGCATAGGAAGCTCCACAGAGACATGGGATATGTGCTACATCACCAGGATGCATGCAGTACATATACACAAGGTTCGATATGCATGTTCCTCTTGCTCAGCCCACAGCACAGGCACCTTTATGACTGTCCATGGGTGGGCACCATGTTCCCTTTGTTCCCATATGGGGGCTCAATGGCCTCCACATTCCAAATGTAACTACCCATCCACAGTGTTTAACCACCACATGTGTCATATACTAACCCTGTATGCTGTCTTGTTTGTCACCCAACCCAACCTACATACCAATATGTGCCTAATACCGTTCACCAACATATATATCCCACCTTCCCAAACAATTGCGATGTGTTCCCAACATGGGGTACACACCACACTCCATTTTGCAGCCATGTATTGGTGTGTAGATATGTTGTGTATTGATGTGTGATGTTCTCTCACACATGTCATGGCAGGGGACATGTACTGACACATATATATATGTATATATAGACATACACACACACACACTATATATATATATATATATATATATATATATATATATATACATATATGTAGACTATATACATATGTGCATATATGTGTAGATATTATTTTGTGTTGTTTATATACCTATATATATGTATAACTGTCTGGGTTCTGTAGACATACACAGCTGTGAATATGTATCACACATATATGTATCTGTATGTGGGGTGCATACAAACATCAGGTCTACACTCTTGTAACTCTCTTTACTTCACAGCTGAACTGCTCTGCCTTGCTGCAACACATACAGGTGTCTCATGTGAACACAGACTAACACTAGGGGGTATATATGGTGAGAGATTTTAAATAAGCATATTACACTGCTATGGCAGTTGGGCATGCTATGCTACACTTTAACATGACTGTCCTATAGGTGGTGTGGTCTCACACCCATGTGTCTATCATGGCAGTATTAATACCCCCACCAGCCGTTGGCCACAGTAATGTACAGTACACAGATATCATGGGTCACATATTTGCCATTCACTGCTGATCTGCACAGTTGACAGGTATGTCCCACTGCCCACAGGGACTGACACTATTGTCCTGAGCAGTTGTTCAGCAGAACATCATTACAGGAACAAGTACTGATGGCACATATACATCCTTTCACATTATACATCCTATTATTCTATGCCATATACTACATGCAAGTAAATGCATATCTGTTTCACAAACCTTTTATGTTTGTTCTGCTGTAACACAACCCTGAGCTTTGTTATTTTTATTAAAGTTTTTTTCTCTCTCTGTCTCTGTCTCTCCAGTAGAGTGACTGAGCTGGTTTGAATAGATTGCAGCATGCTTTTTTTGGGATTGCACATGATCAGGTGGTGGCTTCTGCACCAGTCAGTGTCCACCAGTTGCTAACTGCATGCATCCTGCTGTGTAGTACTTCAGATAACCACTGTCATGGCAACCCTGTACTTTAAATTGCTGACTTCTGTGGGCATTGTCCCTTCTCCTTTCCAGTATGGATGACATCCTTCCTGTGTGCGGACATCAGTGTTACAGACAGCAGGTAGCAATACCTCTTACAGCAGAACCTGCAGACACAGGCCAAATTCACATTTAGGTAAGGTTCCAGACCTATAGACAGCATGAGTAGTGTTGTTTTGTGCATTGTATCTTGCTGGTGTTACAGGGTTTCTGTGCACATGGTACTTTTTCATGGAATGTTGTCTGTCTGCACAGCTCTCAACTGTGGGCCTATGCATATGATACCAGGGGGATTGGCTGTTAGGTTTTGTCTGTGCACCACATAGGTATTGTCTCAGATACATCAGTGGCATTCTGTCTGTTGAGTGCTATCAGTACACGGCTACATCAATTTGTATTTCAATGTCGTATTCCTGCATAAGGGTATGCTGCAACGAATCCTGTAGCACCAGCAATTTCCAGGGTGTGTAACAGCAATAATGCAAATATCGCCCTATGTCCTTGCCTCTGTCCTCCACATATATGCCAGTCTTTGTTCTGCTGTGATACAGAAAGGGGTTGTTAGGTAATGGCCTATCATTATTTACCACTAGCATTACTGCTGTCATCCCAGTCATGTCATGGACTCCCACACCAACTGTTGGGCCAAGTCCCTATATATTGGGGCAACAGCTGAAGAACACATATGTGCCCTTGTACATTCCAGAGGTAAGTGTGTGGTACACAGTGTTCCTTGCCCTTGTACAGCCTTTTATGGGGGTTCAATGCCATTAACCTAGGCTATGTCACCTTTTCAGGGATATAACTGTTAAGACGAGGGTCATTCTGTGTGATAGTGAAATGTTAGCTTAAGCAATGGTATGTAAAAGATACTGTGACATTAACACAAGTGCTACTTTTCCCCCAAGGGCTTGACTACAGGGTGCAATTGGAGGCTACTGAACTACATCTGTAATTGTTGATTGTTACGTATCTTGAAGGCAAATCCTGTTTCTACTGTTGTACTAATTGAAGGCCATGGCCTGGACAGCATAGTATGGTATGCATACACATTGCTTGCATCTACTGTTTTGTGTGGGCCTTACATTCATCACTGATTACATACTTCAAACCTTGTGTGGTGTAAATAGTGGCATACATTATTGTATAGTACACAAATAAAGCTTATCTGTGTATGCATACCTGTGTGTCTTGTCATGTCCTTTGAATTGTGGGTGGGTATATGTTTAATGTCTGTATTCTCATTTGTGGAAATGATTGCCACACTACACATTTCACAGGTGGCAGTTAAAGGGCTTGTGGCTGAGGGATATACTTGCACCCAGTACTTCCACGCTACTTCTACATATGTATGGCTACTGATACCTTTTGTCTGTGTATATGTGTATGTATATATATATATATATATATATATATATATATATATATATATATACATATATATATATATATATATATTTTTTTTTTTTTTTTTGTGTGTCTATCGGCTTTTCCCGGTTAGGGGTCGCCACAGCGGAACTCCGGTCTGCTAATGACTGGCAGTAGATTTTTACGTGCCGAGTTTCCAGCCCTGACGCACAACCTTCAATGAAGGTACGCCCATTCACGCGTGTCTCCACACAGAAGACGCTCTAGCTGAGAATCGAACAGGACAACTTCTTACTGTGAGGCGACAACGCTACCGCAGCACCACCACCGCAGTATATATATACATATATACATATGAACATATGTATCTATATACAATTGATGTTATATGATTATTTGTGAGTCATACATAAATATATACATATATATATATATATATATATATATATATATATATATATATATAGCTGCCTATCTGTCTACATTTACAGATATATATCTGTCCATATGTCCAAGCATGTTCGGCTCATATTTTGGTCTGTTCCTCATTCTCTTGGCAATTGACATGGATGATCGCAGCACTGAAGTCAGTAACTAGTGCCAACACTTTTGTGTTTCAGACTTCATCTCCTTCTACATATGTGTTCTAATACATATAACTGTGTAACTAGCAACATTTTAAGTGTATTAGAGCATTAGTTGACATATATCCATATTTCTATCCACTGTGTGGCATACTTTGTTCAGACTTCTTGCATTAACAGGTTGTGTGGTATGATATTAATACATTTCCTGGACTGCTGACTGATTGTACTGGATGATATGTTTATGAAAACATCAGGTTATGTATATCTGCCATGATTTAGTGGTAAATTATTTTGTGTATGGAGTGCAGGGTCCTGGGGTCGAGCCTTGGAGAGGCGGTTTATTTTGTTGCTGGGCAGAACAAGGGACGTTGGATACAGAGTGATTAAGGCACTTTTAAGCAGTTGTAAGTGGGTTTGTGCGTGTTTGCATGCCAGTAAGCACTGCCAACCTCCGCTTATGTTTTCTTACAGTCAGCTTTGGAATTTTTCAGCCCATGTAGGCATAGCTTACTCCCACGCAAACCTGGGAAAACACGCTTACTGCTGCTTAAAAGTGCTTACTGCCTCTTTCCCCCGTGCTAATTTCTTTAAAAGTAAAGAAAAAGGGGTTGATAGGAAAGTGGTGAAAAATGGGGCACAAAGAGGGAAAGACAGTAGGGAAAATAGCTAGGCATGTGCAGGAAGGGTATAGGAAAGGTCCATTGCTGCCCATTTCTTCTACAGCAACAGCTGTGCATATACACTAAATTTGCAGGTACATTTGGACCCTCAAACCCCTGGGAGAGGGGTGAGGACAACATATATTCATTGTGATACCAGTTAGACCAGATTACATGTGTCCAGTAGACACGTGTGCAAAATAGACAGCTATGTATGGGGCAAGATCTTTTTGTGGGTACAGATTGCCCTTTTTTTCAGGTGAGAGTGGGATGTTGGGGAGGGGTAGTAGTTATATTTGGGGAGGTAGGTTGGGTAGGTTAACAGACAAGACACACAAGACACATACAGGGTCGGTATATGACACATGTGGTGGATAAACACCTTGGACAGGGAGGGATATTTGGAACTCGCAAGCCCATGAGCCCCCAACTGGAAATAGTGGGACTGAGGTCCCCAGACATGGGCAGTCACCACTGCACCTTCACAGCCCCAAAGGTGGCTGTTCTGGGGGCTGTGTAGAAGGGGCAGGCACACCATCTAATAGCGCCACTCGTCCTTCAAGCTGGTGTAGCCGGTCTCGATACTCCAGATCAAGCTCCCTACACACCACGGCCCAGACCTGTTGATGGGTGACAGGTTCCCTTCTGCACCTGCTCCGAGGGGGGGGGTGAGCCCCGTCCCCTGCAGCGGTTCCACCCAAAGGTGGTGCAGGGCCCACAGAGGAGGAGGTCCCAGGCTGGGACCCAGATGTGCTAAGGTGGGACAGGGGGGTCTACTGGGACCAGCCTTCCCATACAAGCTGTGTTGTCGTAGGATTATGACAGATATGGGTTAGTAACAGTCAACAGCATTCAGGATTAGTTATAACAGCATGCATAGGTATTCCCATTAACCCAAAACACCAGATTAAACTCAGTTGCAGAGCAAGCAGAACACATGCATATATGGAACAACAGTGGCCATTACAGGACCATCCAGGTTTCATTGATGGCAACAGGCCACCAATATGGGTGTATTTTAAAATGGCACATGCATAGAAACAAATGTGAATATTTATAAACCATTAGGACATATGTCCCAACAAAAGTCTGGAATGTACACATACCAGTTGAGGAGTGTCATTGGGTTATTTTGCACATATGGTAGGGGTGAGAGAGATAGTTCAATTAACAACTAATATATCCTTGTAGTTTTCATAACATTCTTAGTCACTGCAGTGATCTTTCCCTTACATGTATTATTATACTACCCAATGGCCTTATATTGTACACTGGTATGTTTATAGATTATTATATACATGACCAGTGTCCTACATACAGGCATGACAGGCTTCAGGTGTTAATGCAACATATGTTGAGAATTGCTGTCATACACTTTGGGTGAGGTGCTATGTTTTCATATACATTCTCTGACTATGTACATGTTTGACTATCAGTTATATGTCATTGACAGCTACCTACATTTCTTGGATCATCACACTGAATTTACAGGGGAACAGGGTACCAGGTTGGTGATATGGGCCATTTATCTGGACATGCTAGACAGATTGGAACAGTTGTGGGGTATAAATATGCATACATCTTTCAATTTGAACATTCTAGCAAATTCTGTACAGTTGGGTGTAATTATGCATACGGCGTTCTAGCTGAACATTGTAACAAAATCTGTACAGTTGTGAGATATGATTATGCATACAACTTAGTAGCACTCCCAGGATTCAAACCCCTGCTGTGTGTGACAAAAAAATTATAGCTAACATCACAGTACACTGTGCTATTAGGGAACTGACGTAAAGCTTTCAACTGTTTTCTATCTAAGTCTCTAACTTGTACAATATGACTGACCTCTTGGCACTTCCAACATTGTTAAACAGGACTTCATACACATTTTATCTGCATACCATGGTGTGGATGACACTGCTTAAGATACAACAGTACTATTTATAGTATGGAACAGATCGTCAACATATGAGAGAAGAGTAAACAGAAGCACTCCATGGGGTTATACCTTTATTCATAGACTATTACACATTTATTTCTACTAGTACAACACTTTCTAAGGCTCTTATATTTATTTGTTATGACAGTACATGCACACTAATTACTAACCTGCCTTGCGACACAGCCTTTGCAGCCTAGCATCATGGGCTTGCTGGTTCGCAGCCTGCTCATCTACAGCTTTCAGAGAAATACAGTGATATTTAGCCATACCTATCCATAGTATACACAAGCTAAGCAATTATTTACTACTTTTAGAATGAGTACTTACTCATAACTGGGGCATTGGCCATCTACCAAGACTCCTGGATCCACTGTTCCAGTACAACCCCCCCCTCTGCCACTTCAGGTCAGCATGGTGGTGCCTGACCGGCTCACCAGTCCGGGGGATACCTGTGGCACTGGTGATGTCATGGCCAAGACTGTCCCAGGCCTCTGTTTTATACTGCGAGCCCTGGTACTGGCCCTGCAGTAGTCCCTGCTCATGGTGTTTTACCAGGAGCCATACCATGATTTTTGACTCCCGGATGCCCCAGTGCTGCACTCTGAATCGAGTGCCTTCACCCACACCAGCCATTCTGCCTGCAGTAGGAAGCTACAACCAGTTATGAGATGTATTCCCACCTGTGGGGTTTAAATACGGCCGATTTCTCACACTTTCCCGTGGTTGGCCAGTTTTGAAAAGGCTAAGCTATACGCACACCTGCTTACATAAGGTTGGCACTGCTTAAAGAGGTATACCACTAGGCATATTGAATTGGCTTCCCTACACATTGCTTACACTTACTAATTTGAGCTGTGCTACAATTAGCATTGCTTAATAGTTAATTAGCACTATATTTGCCATTTGGCAGTGATTTATTCTTCATTACAGGTTCTATATGTGTCTGATATTTATGATTCTACACTTCTACTACTTCTACACTTTATTACAGTAACACCTCGCATTTATGCTTACTGCAGTACTCCAGTTCACATATTTATGTTATGTAGCAGGTTATACCACTTCACACTGTACACAGATTCAATTCACATGTTTGGTTTGATTTTCCTGTGGTGAGGATTAGTTTGCTGATGCCTCATTCATATCTATTGTTATGATGGCTTAGTGGTTAATTACTGTGACTATAGTGTACAGGGTCCTGAGTTCTAGCCTTGCAGAGGCAGTTTATTTTGTTTCTGGGCAGAACATGGGCCATTGGGTACAGAGTGATTAAAGCACTTTAAAGCAGGTGTAAGCGGGTTTGCGCGATGGTAAGCACTGCTAACCTCCGGTTACAGTTTCTTACACTCAGTTAGCTTCTACTTTGCTTAATCTGTGTAGGCAATGCTTACCCCTATGCAAATGCATTTAAACATGCTTACTAGTGCTTATATATGCGTACTACTGCATATTTGTGCTTAAACCTGCTTACTGGTGCCTTATTCATTATGACACTGACACTTCACATGTGCATTTAATGCAGTACTCCAGCTCACATTTAAATGTTATTATGTAGGTTATACAGCAAAAGGATGTAAAAATATGTTCATATACAGATTTCGCATGGAAAATGGTATGTGCTGCAGTGGGACTCGAACCGGGAATGTCTGTTTGTTAGGCGGATGCTCTAACCACTACACTATTACTGTGCTGCTTCATTTGCATATATATTCCTTGTTATCCTCTTCAGCCTTTTCAGCTGCTTTAACCATAGCTAAGCGATGGGCAAATCTGTGCACCTACGGTTAGATGTACTCGGGGTTTTAAAAAAAAATAAATAAAAGGGTTTCTTCATTTTATTTATATGTACTGTTGCTGTTGAACACACGGGGACTGTTGGTGGGGATATGCGGACACCTATGAGCAGTCTCACTCATTTATCTTCACTTTCTGCTGTTCTAATTTGCAAGGGTGTGTTTATTATGAGAGCTCTGCTCTCAGACATGCCCCCTGCAGTTGTCCATGCTCAGTGCAGCATTAGGAGTTCAGGCAGCGTACCTTCATTAATATGGACGGCCACTTCCGTGCAGGACTAGACTAGTTCTGCACAGAAGATTAGTAAATCCAGGGGAAAGAATAATGCATAAGGAGAGAGTAAGGAGTGTGTGTGTTTGTGTGTGTGTGTGGGGGCTAATATCCCCTGAAGAAACAAAGTTAAAATGTTATTTACAGTTCCATGTGAATAATATACTTTGCAATGTGATGCATCATATTAACCAGTTCTAATTAGAAGTAATACTTATTAAAACTCTACTCTAACTAAATGCTCTATGTGTATCTTAAGAGGGTCTACTGGAAATGTTGCATGCTACTAAATCACCACATACATGCTTGCTGCCACTTGCTCAGAAATGCAAGTGCTTTAACTTCCATAAGCTTGTTCTTACTTAATTATTTAGCCCACTCAATGCCTGACCCTATTAAACTATATAGCCCTATGAAATCCTGAACTCTAACCCTAAAACTCTCACCCAGTTCCTGACTCAATTTCTCACTGCCTAACTCAAAAACTCCACTGCCCCCCCCCCCCTTAAACCTAAAATCCTTAATCTCTCCCTAAGGCTAAATCTTCAAAACTCCATAAAAAGAAGTTATGTCTTACCATAATGTTCCATCTGTGGTGTTGATCTTCTTCCATTCATCACTGATGGGCTTGGTTCCAAGCCCCTTGGAACCGTGTCAGCCTAATACCAAGCTCGCGCACACCAAAAACTCTCGAGCTAAGCTGCTACCCACAATGCCCTTCTCCCTGTTACCTCAGATTGAGTTTGCATAAGACATATATAAGTAAAAGCAGAGGCCATTTCTGCACAAAAACTCTGAAAAACACCACAAGGTCCCATGAGATCCACCAGAAGCCTTTGGTGGGGGATGGAGGATGGGATGTGATGAATGGAAGAAGATCAACAACACAGATGGAACGTTATGGTAAGACATAACTTCTTTATCTGATGTTAATCTTCTGCCCATTCATCACTGATGGGACAGAATCCCAAGCTGCCTGAGAAACCTGGGTGGCTCTTATGGAAGAACATTCCTGAGCACCATTGAGCCAAAGGCCGCTCTTCCCCTGGAGACCATATACAACTTGTAATGTTTGATGAAAGTGAGAGGTTTAGCCCAAATGGCTGCTGCGCAAATGTCGTCCATAGAAGCTCTGGAGTGAAAAGCAACAGAAGTTGCTATAGCTCTAGTTGAATGTGCCTTGATATTGTGAGGTTTAGGCTCATTTGTACATGAATATGAAAAAGCAATATAATCTCTCGGGGACTCCCCTCTGGGGGAAAGAGGGCAAAAAAGCTGCTGCATTTGTTGTTCGAAAGGGGAGGCGAAGAGATCGCAGCAAGGCTGGCCCCATCGGCTGAAAATTTCTGCCATCACCTTTGGATTGAGAGACCACTCGTGTGGAGGATGCATCTGCTCAGCCTGTCCGCAATCATGATGGAACTTCCCGGGATATGTGTTGCTATAGGAAAGTGGTCGGAAGCTATCGCCCAGTGTCAAATTCTCATGGCCTCTTGACACAGGGGGTAGGATTTGGTTCCTTCTTGTTTGTTTATGTACCAGACTACTGACATATTGTCTGACTGAATCACAATTGTTCCCAATGGAAGGAGCGGATGTAATGCCTGCAACACCAACAGCACCGCTCTTAACTCCAGAACATTGATATGCAGGTTGGCCTCTAAGCTCGACCATGTGCCTTGGACTGTCTTTCCCTGAAAATGGCCCCCACCCTATCAGGGAAGTGTCCGTGGTCACCGTGGCATTGGCTTGAGGAGTCTGAAAGGGGCGACATCAAAGTTCTGCGTCTGGCCTCATCCACCAGAGGAGATCTTGCTTGCAAGAGTTGGTAATGAGGATCTGTGAGTTTAGGGAGTGAAGTTTTGCCAACCATTCGGACAATAGCAACCATTGTAACAGTCTCATGTGTAATCTTGCCAGTGGAACTATCAGAATGGCTGCAGCCATAGACCCCAGAGCCTGGAGAACTTCTCTTGCTGACACCTTTCTTTGACAGAGTATCACCCGTACTTGCAATCTTAACCTCTGAAGCCTGTGAGCCAGTAGAGATACCAGGCATGTTTAAGTATTGAAAACTGCCCCTATAAATTCCAGCTGTTGGGAAGGTTGTATATTGGATTTCTCCCAATGTTAGGGTGATCGCTAGGGACTCCACTAGTGACAGTGTGTAATGGAAGGCCATGGTCAGAAGACACCTGGTGAGGGCGGAAAGGAGCCAATCGTCTAAATATGGAAACACCTGGAATCTTTGAAGTCTCAGATGAGCTGTCACCACTGCTAGACATTTTGTGAACACTCTGGGGGGTGGTGAGAAATCGAATGGCAGGGCTCAGAACTGGCAATGATTGGCTCCTAGCCGATAGCACAGACTTCTGGAGCGTTTGTCCATTTTGATGTAGTAATACACATCCCAAAGGTCTATCAAGCACATCCAAACATCCTCCCATAAAAAAGGGAGAATGGATTGAATAGTGACCATGTGGAATTTGGTTTGAACCACTGATTTGTTTAAATGGCTGAGTTCCAGTATGGGTCTCCAGTCCCTGGTCTTTTTTGGCACCAAAAAGAATCTTGATTAAAAACCGGATCCACAATGGTCTGGAGGAACTAGTTGGATGACTCTTTTTTGACACAGCTTTCTTATCTCTGAAGCGGCTTCTTCCGTTTGATTGGGTGAAACATCGTGAAGGTTCTTTGTAGGTTTTGGACGGGAGGTTAGAGGGATGTAGTCGCCTCTGGAGATTATACTCTGCATCCATCGATCTTTTGTAATACAGCACCAGGCAGTTTGGTGCAGAGAAAAACAAGCCCCAACTACTTCCAGAGGAAGGCAATCAGGCAATGCTTCAGGAGCATTAATAAGACTGCCCAGAGAAAGAATCCCTGTAGTCATGGTTTCGGGGACCCCCTCTGCCCCTAAAAGGGCATTTTCCACCACTGGAACCTCCTCTGCCTCTAGGGGAATCCTCGCCACGTGCGTTACGGAAAGGACCTTGAGATTTCTTGTGCCATATTTTCCCACTCCTCTGGTTTCTGGAAAATGAATGTTGGGACTTGGAAAAATGTAGGCCAATGGCAGACAAAGTCTTTCCATCCTGCTTGCACCTGGCCAGTGTGTCCTTTACTTTAGAACCAAATAAAGAAGATGGTTCAATAGGGGCATTCAAAAAGGAGGACTTGAAGGAGTCCACAAGATCACAGATGTGCATCCAGGCATGACGCCTCATGACTATGCCTGCACCCGCAGCTCTAGCCGCCCCTTTGGTTGCATGGGAGAGCAACTGTATGGACGAATTGGAGCTAGACTGAAGAGTGGCAAGTTAAGAGGTAACCTTATCTCGTGCCCCATCAGAAACTTGACCTGCAAGGGCTCCAGAAAGTTTGGTAATCAGATCTCTTTGGAGTTTTGTGAAATGTGCCAAGCAGTTCAGGGACCTAACAGTGAAGGTCACAGAAGCAAAAACTCGCTTCCCCAGTCTGTCCACAGCCCAGGACTCTCTGTTAGGTGGGTGAACAGTAGGACTTTCTTCCGCTAGAGCCTTTTTAGTGGCCGCTGCCACCACCATATCATCAACTGGCAAACCTCTGGACCAGTGGGAGTGCTCCTCTGGTGGGGAAATAATCTTATCTGGTCTCTGGGGAATGGCCTCAATAGAATCAGGGTTCTGCCATGCATGCTGCATGATGAGCTGGACAAACTCCTTGGCAGGTGGGGTCACCCCAGAGGTAGAAGGCTGAGAGCGAAAAGCCTGCAGGAAGATGGACTCCTCCAAGGAAGGGTTAGAGAGCTTCCAGCCACCCCTCTGTTTCAATATTTCCAGGATGTCTCTGAAAGAGACATTGTCAGGGGGTGACTGGGGGGGGACCCCTCCCCATCATCGTAGTCCGTATCCTCTGTCAAAGACTCTTCAGGAGAGTCAATGTGTTTCCCCTTACATGCCTTCTTCCGAGGAGGTTCCTCAGTGGGGATATCTGAGGAAGACTCGGAAGGATGGGTACCCTGAACCGAGGTTTCCTGAGGCTTCTGCTCTCGGTGTCCTGGGGCGGTGGCCTGTGGTAGCTGTAGCTCGGAGGGAGCAGGGTGAAGTTCCGATGTTGGAGAAGCGCTTCCTGAAGCAAGCACCCTCTCCATCACCCGGAAAGCAAGCCCGCCCAAAGAGGAATGGGAGCCCGGAACCGAGTAGGACAACCTCGGAACCAGGGTCACACCCTGCTCTGCCAGACCCGCTCCCAGGGATGGAGCCTCAAGTAAGATCGGGGCAGACGTTATCCCCGGATCTGAGGACGGAACCAATTAAACACTTGGAACCATGCTCAGGACAGAGGATTCTGCCCCCCCCCCAACCATGAGTCTGAGGAAGGGATGGTTCCGATGGAACCGAAACCCAAAGGGGTGGCCTCGAAGCCTCAGTGAAAGTCACTGTCAGAACCGAGGAATGGGTTTCCACAGAGGATGTCAGAGCAATGGACTTCAGAATCGATGGATTAGAAGGAGGAGTATACGTGGGAGTCCTGGGAGTGATAGACCCAAACCCCAAAGAGAGGGTGAGTCTTAGGAACATTTGTTTTCCCTCTGGCTTAACAGGCACACGACATCAAATTCGGAAAGACTCCTGGTGGACCTCGTGGACACTCCTGAAGGAGAGCTGGATTGGTCCAGAAAGGGGCTGTATGTCTGACCTAGGAACAAATCCAGTGAAGGGGAGTATCGGGTCCGTGGTGTTTGAGCTAGTGGCACCATAGTCTCTAACTTGGAGACAGGTAGTAAAGGAATTAGTGGCATAGAAAAGGGACTCGGTGCTGAGGAGGCACTCGGAGTCGAAGTTGTCAGTTCCAAAGGAATTTTGTGGTTCGAAACCGCTTTTGGTGCAGTAAAAGGTGAAGTCGGTGCCATAGCTGTTGTGGAAGGTAACGTCAGAGCCGTAGCTGACATGGAAGGCAGGGACCATGCCGTAGAGGTCGGTGCCGAAGGTAGCACCGACGTTGAAAATTCTGTAATGTCTATGACTTCGATCAAAGTGGTAACTGGAGCAGAGCTTGAAACAAAAGCAGTCGTATTCGGAGCCGATGAAGCAATCCTATGCTCCAATGAAGATTTGTGGGCCTTATGTTTGTGAGACTTGCCCTTATCACCAGCCGGTGAAGCGGGATCCGAATGGGGACGTTTCTTGTCCTTCACTAGACTGGTTGAGACTTCCAACACAGAAAGAGCCTCCGTGAAAGGAGAAACTAAAAGGCCTTTCAAAATCAATTTGTTTTTCCTTTTGTTCAACATCCGCTGACTAAAACTTAGATAAATCTGGCAAGGAGGTTTAACAGAGAGGTGAGAAACCCCCAGACAATAAACACAGTTGTCATGTGAGTCACTGTTAGGGAGTTTGCCATTGCAAGAGGTGCAATGCTTAAACCCCGATGTCCCTTTTTTGTCAGACATTTCCATACACACAAAATACACACACTACTAGTACCTAAAAAGAAAGAAGGAAGAAATAGAAAGAAGATACCAACGATGGTATCAAGCGATACCACAAGGGTAAGGAGAGGGCGTACCAATGATGGTATAAGAAACACCCAATGGGTAGAGGTAGTTAGATAAAATAAGGGTAAAAGAGTGAGACTAAGGAAAAAGATTTAAAACTACACAATTATCAATAAAATAGAACACTTAGCTGGAGAGCTCAGTGAAATGCTGCTAAATAGCTACGTGGCAAACAAGATCTGGGGTAACAGGGAGAAGGGCATTGTGGGTAGCAGCTTAGCTTGAGAGTTTTTGGTGTATGCGAGCTTGGTATTAGGCCGACATGGTTGCGAGGGGCTCAGAACCGAACCCATCAGTGATGAATGGGAAGAAGATTAATAACATCAGACGCCTACATTTCCTGATTGTTTCCTAACTCTAAACTCCTTTTCTGCTTTCTAAACCTAAAATTCCCCTCCCATTCCCTAGCCCTTAAACTCCTGTCCCACTCCCTTTCCTTAAATCTCCCTTCATGCTTCCTAACTCTAAAACTTCCTTCTAGCTCTCTAACCCTGAAGCCCCCCTCCTGTCCCTAATCCTAAAATCCCCCTCAGTCTCCCTAAACCTAAATCCTCTTCCCGGTCACAGCCCTAATCTACACTCCCACTCCCTCCCTACTTCTGCCATACTTATCTCACTGGAATTCAAATAATGTGTTTGGGTAAGGTGTGGCAGCAGCTTGGTACAAGACTGTCAAGTTCCGGGCTTTGAGACAGTGGTCTTTGAGCATTTGGGACTCTAGCATGTGTAGAACTATTTGAAAATGATAGCCTTCTATTTACCATAACACTGGATCTTGATTATCCATGTCCTTCAACATCACAGATGGTCTGGCAGTTATTGCAGTGGATTAAGACTAACAGTTGTTAATGGGATGCTTTCTGTGGTACAGGGCTTGATCGTCTCGGTTTCCACTTGCATACTAAGTGACCTTAAGCAAGTTAATTAACCAGAGAGTGATGAGGGCAATTTGAAAACTGGACTAAGATCTTCCATGCTCTCCTAGACTGCATGCCTAGTAATCAGCAATGAACTTATGAACAGATGGGAACGGTTGCTGTCAGGCATCAACACAGCAAACACCTCTCTCTCAGTGCTTGAACATTTTCCCTACCTTCCATAATGCAGTGTTGCTCCCTGTTTACCTCAATACTGAGTTTGCCTGCATAAAGACCTATCAAGATACGATACTAAATTAAAGGAAGTGATGACACACATGTCTCTGGAGTCAGTAATGCATGGCAGAGGTCATGGGGTAACAAACTGAAGTGGGGATGGAGGGAGTATTTGGTAAAGTGCACTAACAGAATTATCAAGATCCAGTGTTATAGTGAGTACATTCCTGTCACTCTTAGATTATCCGGTCTGTCCACTTCATCGATGGGGCAGATTCCCCAGCAAACATTTTGGGCTGTATCATGATGTAATATCTCTGAGTATGGTGGCCCCAAAGAAGACTTTGACTGAAATAACACATTTAATTTGTAGTGCCAGGTAAAGTTATGCACAGATACCCAGGTAGCAGCTGCAAAAATATCATCAACAGAAGCATTTCTGAAAAAGACTGAGGCAGTGGCTACTGTTCCCATGGACTGAACCTTCAGTCTAGATGGAAGAGACTTGTAAGATGTAGCACAAATGAAAGAAATACAAGTGGACATCAATATGAAAAGAGAAATCTTGGATATATTTTCCCATTTTTTAGCTCTAGAGAAGGAGAAGGAAATAAGTATTTGATCATGTTGCCTGAATTGACTTATGCAGTGCAGAGTCTCAGTTGCCTCGGAAAATCTAGGCAGTGAAGAAGTGGGCCCCCTCTATTTGTGTTTAATGGGAAGGAAACACTAGCAGATGTATATTTTGTCTGAGGTTACATTAGGAAGCAAACATAAGCAAAACGGAGGGGTCTTCCACAAGGAAACATCCTTTGTGGAATACCAGATAGGATAGTCAACAGGAACAGGCCCAAAGTTAAAAACATTTTCAGGATGAAGTGCTTTCTACTAGATGAGAGATTTCCAGGATACAAATTTAAGCTTAACTATATGGACGGTTCAAAAGAAGGATGGGTTAAAATCTCCAGAATGAAATGTAGGCCACAGTTGGGGGGCTGAGGGTTACATCCTTTTGGGAAATGAAGCAAAATTGTTCACTTTAGAAGGACATTGCATATTCCTTGGTAAACTGAAGATCGAAAGTTAAAGCCTTCATTGAAATTAGAAATGGCCACTCACTCTCTTTATCACTTACAAGTCTTATTTTACTCCTAGAGTGAATCCATGGTCAGCCAAGCAGGTGTGGAAGTAGATTGCCAGGTCTTTCTTCCATATCACACATGCACACACTCATACCTATGGGCAATTTAGAGTCCCTAATTGACCATATGGCATGCCCTTGGAATGTGGGAGGAAACTGGAGCACCCCAGAAAACCCACTTGAACACATGGAGGACATTGTAGGTGAACTTTAAGTATGGAGAAGATAGAAATACCATCAAAGTGAGAGAGGAGAAATAGCTTAGCACATGGGACTGTGCCTGAAAAGGGGTCTACGTAACACTGAATAGCTTATATTAAAGCTTTTTCCATTTCCCCTTGTATATTTTACATATGGACAATTTCTGGGAGGTTTTAGGAATCTGGACTACCCTGAACAGGTATGATAGGTCTCAGACCATTACTTGAATTGAAGAAACCATACAGTCAGTCAGAGGGAGCAAACGTCTGGGTGAGGTCTACCAGATGGGTGGGAAAGGAGATCTGGAAGTGGATCCAAAGGCACAGGATTCTTCCTGAGATAAGGCCACAGCAAGGGGAACCATAGGTATCAAGACTGGAATGGGACTATGAGGATAAATGTCACTCTAAACATTTTGTCTTTCTGAAGGAACTTCATTATGAGTCAAAGGGGAGGCATACAACAGTTTCAGCAGTCGGAGAGTGTTCCTTGTCATATGTCCCCATTGGCAGAAAAGGGCAAAGAAATTGCTTCACTTGGTGTTGGATAAGGAAGAAAAGGGGTCATGTGACGCCCGTGGCCTGGCCCAGCAATCAAGGAGCCTCAATCCTCACCACTAACACCAGTGAGGAGCATCTCATATAGGAGGAAAGGATAACAAATACACACAGTAAAGTGCAATTTCCCTTAAGAGGACACAGAGATCAGTCAGTCCAGGGCTGGTCACTCCCTTCCTCTCCAGGTTCCCAATAAGACTCCCCACTGGCACATCTATAGGGTCCAGATCTCAGCCTAATGGGCAAGCTAAAACCTCCAGCACCCTCTCTGTCCAACCAGTGCTTCGTGTCCGTGCCCAAGTAGCTCACACACACACACACACACACACACACACACACACACACACACACACACACACACACACACACACACACACACACACACACACACACACACTTTGAGAAGAGTTTATACAACCACACAGACACTCCTGGGGAATGCTGGCACAGGCTCTCCAGCTATGCCCCTTTTTCCCAGAGTATATAGTAGTACCAGCTGCCACCACCCACTAATATTAATCAGCTACTCAAAGGCCTTAAAAAGGGTGTCCAATTATTACTGTGCAATATTATTATCCAATTGGTAGTACAGCCCAGGGCTAAAGCTATTAGAGTGGCTTTGTACAATTTTACCAAAGGCATGCAAGTACTCTAAAGAGCTTAAATTATCTCTACAAAAACAGCCACAGTTGAAAGGGTTTTAAAAATATTTACTAACAAATAGTCAAAACACAAGACAATACTTTTTACTACACAGTCCTAGTCAAGAGTTCAGAGATCACAAAGAAATACTTACAATAATTCAGTAGTACAGTTCTGACATCACAGAAAAACACTTAGTCTAATCATTCTAGTTTCTAGCTATTTCTAAGAGAAAACACAAGTCTAAGATAAACTTACATATAGAGCAAGACAGTGCTGAAGAGTTGTATGGTTAAGACAAAAATGCTTACTGCTCTCTGATTCTCTCTGTTTTTAAAATCACCTTCTTGTTCCCATTACATAATTTTTCACACTGCCCTGGGTTCCCAGACTAACAGGCTACATTCCTTTAGTAAGCTCACACCAGGTCAGGAAGCAAAGCCATTAAGAACATTTATGCATGCAAATTCTGGCCATTACTCTGGCCTTAAAACAATAGCAAGAATTCCTTCACCTAGACAGGCTGTAGCCGACTTTAGATCAAAGGGTCACAATATGTTTTACTTGGTCGGCAGAGTGCACTGTTGTTACATTTTTGTAACAGCATTTTTTCCATTTAAGACAACAAGCCTGTGACTTACATTAATATTTACAGATGACATAATTATCTATAAAATTCTATCTGGCTAGGCTGGCAGCCTTCACAGGTCACACCAAGGCTTCACTCAGGGATGAAACAATGCCAGTGTTACTTGTGGGTTGAGAGGCCACTTGCAAGGCACCAGCTTAGCTTGTCTACCATGCAGTTGATCTGATCAGGAATGTGCATTGCTAGCAGAAAGCATTGTGGTGGAGCTCATCCATTGCCATAGTTTCACAGCCTCTCAACAGTGTGGGTACGAAATGGTGCCATCCTGCTTGTTGATATACCATACTACAGCTATATTGTCCATGTGGATGGATATAACATACTAGGAGTAAAGGTCCTGGAAGGGTTGCAATGCTGAGAGGACCACCTTCATCTCCAGTACGTTAATGTGTAGATTGGCCTTATTTTGGGCACATGCCCCTTGGACAGTCTGCCATAAACAATGCATACCTGACCTTACAACAGAGACATCCATCCTAACCATAGCCATTGAAAGAAATAAAGCAAACAGGGGTTCTACCATCAAATTCTGATAGTCAAGCCACCATAATAGGAGACCTCTGATTGCAGTGGAGATACGAGAATGCCTATCTATGTCACTTCCCAGCAAAGACCACAGTCTCCTTAATGTCCACTGCAATACCCCCAAGAAATTTCAGACATGTGTACCAAGTGAATTACTGCTGTCATCACACCCAATATCTTGAGAACAAAAGACAGATCTAGGAGAATGTGAACTATAGGTTGAACTGGAAGGATGAGGTTCTGAAGAAGCTGATCTATCTTGTGTACAGTGTCCAAACATTAACTGATAAAAACAGGTTCTGTTCAGGTCCCAGTTGTGACTTGTCTCCTTTTTTACTGGAATTCATAAGTATAGACAAAGCTGAAGCAATTCCTTGCTCGTAAGAGGAACCACCTGGTGATAGAAATAGGAGCCAGTTGTCTAGGCAATGGAAAATCTCAGTTCACAGAAGCCTTGTGTGACAGGTGAAACCAACCATGCAATTGTGGAACACCTTGGGGCTGTGGTGAGAGCAAATTGCAGAGCTCAAAACTGGTAGCAATTAGCTTTGACCTGGAAATGTAAGAATGCTGCAAAAATGCTGGCAATGTTGATGTGTGGCTATGCATCCTGGAAATCCAATCAGCAGATCCAGTCACATTCCTTCAGACATGAAAGGATGGATTGCATTTTAACCATCCCTAATTTGGTTCCCTTGACATACTTACTTAGGCCTCTGAGATCAAGGATGGGCCTGAGATCCTTGTTTTTGGAAGAGCCAAAAAGAATCTTGAATAAACACTGGACCCTCTGGTTTGATGGGCCCTCTTGGATTGCTCTTTTGGACAGCAGACATGAAACTTCTGCATTTGTCACCTTCACTTGAAGGGGTAGGATGTCCAGAACTGGTGGGGAGGGCAGCTTTCATATCTGAGAAATGGTATACTATCTCCCTCACCCAGACATTCCATATGATGATCATCCATACTTCTTGATGCAGGAAGAGACGACCCCTGTGAGCCTCCAGAGAGGAACAGTCAGGCATGTCCCTAGAGATTCTACTGCTGTTGCTTTCCTTGGAAGGGACCCATGGAAGCTCTTATTTTGTGCAGTAGCTCTGCCCTATGGCAATGTCCACTGAAGGAACTCCTCACATGCACCACAGGCATACCTGTTCTGAAGTTGGTCAAAGGGCTGCTGTTGAGAATTTTTAAGCCACAAGTTCCTAGAGCCTTTTTGATTCCTTGAGAAGGATCTCTGAAGGGCTATGAACTTGACTCCTATGATGAACAAGGTCTTGCCCCCTTGTTTGCTTCACTCCAGTTTCTCGTTCACCTGAGGTCTAAAGAGGAAGAACTCATCAAAAGGGATATTAGTGAAGAACAGTGAGAATTTCTCAGCAAAGTCCCAAAGTCTATGTCAAGCATAGCATCTCACTGTAATGCCTCTCCTCACTGCACCAGCCACTCCATCAGCTACATTCTGCAACAAACACATGGAGAGGTAAATATGTTAGCATAATGGATACCTGTGTCAACAGTCTTCCAGCACATCCAGAGTTTGTTCTGCTAGCTCTCACTGGAAATAGTTCATGTGCATTATATAGTTTAAGACACTTATGGAGAATGTAACCATTGTGAAAGCTTATGTCCTCATCCTGCCCACTGCCCTAGTATATTCATCTGGTGGACAGACAGTTGGATTCTCGCTGATGACTTCCTGCTGGTCAACAATGCTACTGTCATTGAGTCAACAGGGGGACCCTTACTCCAAAATGGTCTATCCTTATGAGGCCGCAACATCTTATCAGGTTTCCCTGGGATGGGTTCAGCCACACCGGTTTCTCACCAAGCCCATTCCATGACCAAATTAATTATGCAGTCCAGTGGGACTACCCCTCCCATGGATGTAGGTGAGGCAGTACAAAAGGCCTCCATCAGAATTTTCTCATCAGTAGTGGAAGGCTTATGTGTCACATCTGTTCCAAAATCTCTGGACATTTGCAGTTATCCAGCTAGAAATGTAAAGATCTCTCCCCTTCACTTAAGTCTGAACTCGAGGAAAAGCCTCCCTGGGAGTGTATGTGCCTCCTCTTGAACATCTGTTTCCTGCATACCTCAGACTGGGAGTCTTGTGAGTGGCTAGAAGATGGGTCTGATCATGAGGTGTGATATCTTCTCAAACTTTTGAAACTCTCATGTACGAAGTTCATGACTGGTGCCGAAAACTCAAAATTGACTAATGTCAACGGATGGAGCCAAATTAGTGGAGGGCCTGTTCTGTGCAGGAGTCTGGACATGGAGGTCAATATTCCCAGCGCCATGAATGCTAAAGAGGATGCCTTTGGGAACTAATGAGAATGATACCATGGCCAACCATAGGATCAAGCAAGTCAACATAGATGAGAGCCAGGCACCAAGAGACATCGATCCCTAGATTACCCCTGAACTTGAAGCTGGCTTTAGTATTGAGATCAAATGCTGAAGTGTTGGATACAGTGAATAGCCCTCAATGGGGTCAGTACTGACACCAAACACTTGGGAATGACCTCTTAATGCTTAGTTGCACTTTACTAAGAGGGGGTTGGATTCAAGTGCAATGGGACCAAAGAAGGGTGTGCCAAAGGGACAAACCCTTTTGGTGTCAGCAGTCAGCTCCAAAGCTCTTGGTTCCTTAACTGGAAGCAGAAGAAGTCAATGCATTGGGTTCTGACCTGTCCACTTTAGATACTGAGGGGAATAGTATGAAAGGTATTTCAGTCTAAGTTTTGATGAATGTCTTCATCATGCAATCCTTTTCATACTACATGGAGGGACTCCTGAAAGACCTTACTGAGTGGGTGGAAAGGGCCTGAGGAAGGCTTAGATTTAATGTATTTGGAGAGATCCTTCTCTGAGGAAAGACCTCCTGCTCATTTCCTTTGTGAAGGCTCCTGGATTACCAATACTTCTGCTGGACAAACTTCCTGAGGGGATGACTGGATGGAAACTTGTGTAACGGACCCCTAGACGGTCTGAATGTAGTACACAGTCTGCTGAGACAGTTTGGTAGGCTGCATCTCCATCCTGGGTAACTTCAAGTCCTTATCTTCTCCTTTTTCTTGTCCTTTTCCTTTTCTTTCATGGGCTCTTCTGGGGGAAGATGCCTCTTCATGATAATCTTATTTCTCCTTTCTTCTAAGGTTTTTTGGTCAAAAGATTTGCATATCACCCACAGCTTCTTTATGTAATCTGGCCCCAGGTACACCTAGCATAAGATGTAAGTGTCCCAAGGAAGGATCCTGAAGCCAGAGCAGCTATTTTTAGCATAAGATGTAAGTGTCCCAAGGAAGGATCCTGAAGCCAGAGCAGCTATTTTTATAAAAGCCTGAGACCTTTTCCATTTGTAATGGTAGCTGCAACAAACAGAGCAAGCACAACAGCAGCAGCTAGGACCTTACATCTACCCTCCCTAATTGTAAAAAAATGGAAACCTTAACAATCTCTCTTTCTCTTTTTTCTAAATAAATGGGTTAAAAAGACTTAAAGCAGGAAAAGGGGGAAAAGGTATTGTAAATGGTCTGAAATTACCTAAAATGCCCAAAAGGCTTTACAAGTATTTTATATGACAATACTGACTAAACAATGAAGAAATACCAAAAAGAAAAAGAATAAGAATTTTGATAGAGCAGCTGTCAATAGCATCTGAAAGGAATGGTGACAAATAAGAAATGAGGTAAAAAAAGGAGCAGCAATGCATTACGGGAGAGAGGAAAAGCTCCATCTTTAGAAGAGAGTTCGTTGCTGTGTTGATACCAGGGGGTGACCGGTCCCATACTTATAGTAAATGGACTGGATAATCTAAGATCCTGCATTTCTAAAAAAACAGCTTTAAAACAACTTTTACCTCAACCCCACTAAATGTTTAAGACTTCTAAACATTCCTCCCTTTCAGAATTTAGTTACTTCTCCCCCAAAAAATCTTTTTACAAATACTGTAAATTTGCTATATCTGTGTCCACTCTACATTTTTGCATATTCCAACTCCCTGAGACAGCAAGGACTACAGCTCCCCAGTGTGTGTGTGTGTGTGTGTGTGTGTGTGTGTGTGTGTGTGTGTGTGTGTGAAGGTTACTGCATCTTGTCCTTTTCTTTCTAGCACTCATTTTTCCTACTCTTCACTATCCATGAAAGAACTTCATCTAGCTCACTCTACTTTTCCTACAGTTCCCCACCTTTCTTAAGCCTTCTCACCATTCCTACCATCTCTTCAGCACATATTCAGAACCTCAGTGTCTTCTCATTCTCTTCAAATATCTGTTTCACATTTTTCCTACACTTCCCCACCTTTCCTTAAGCCTCATCTTTAACCTCCTTTTTATTACTTATTTACTATATAACTAGAGCTTCATTTTTACTTCTCATCTTTTACCATTTTCCCACAATCCAAATTTTGTTTGAATTCCTCTCCTTTTCCACTGTCTGTTTCTTTTCTCAGTTGTGTCATCCAGTGATCTTATCATTCTCCCCATTCAGTGAACATGACATTTTCTTCCACTTAGCCATTAATTACGCCATTCATCACACACTTCTTTTTTACTTTGACTCTTTCACAAGCGACAGTGATGGATGGTCCTTTCAGTTACCTTGGCTTTCATTACTTTTGCTGTCACCACCTCCCCCCTTTCTTCCTTTAGCTATCCCCTCTGTACCTTACTACTTCTCATCTAGATTCCAAAGAGATACAAGTACTCTTTGATAAATTACTTACATCGCTGTATGTGTCTGTTACATGCACCTGGTACCTCAGGTAAAAATGACACCCTTTGCACCATATCCCTATCCTTAGCAACTCTTTCCACATTGTTACTACTGCTTCTTTCAGCTGCTTCTTCTTAAAAAAAGAAAAAAAGAAATAACACTCCTCTCTCCATGTCCCTTTCTTCGACTTTGTATACACAAATTATGAGAGTTTGCTTAATATACTGCAATAACATACCAACTATTTGTCTTTTATTTCTTTGGATTACTGTCATTCTTTTAATTCTCACTTCTGAGCTTATTGTTCTTCACTGATCTTATATCTCAGCTATTCCATTACATCACATCAGAAATCATGCTATAGATAAGTTAATAAGTGCATTCTTCTTTTATTCTTGCCTCACTTCAGATACCTTAAAACCCCTCCATTCACATCTTAAACCACCTACATTATCCCTTATATGGTGTCTACTGATATGTTCTTGGACGACACAGACCCAAGTCCAAACTGATAAGCTGTATTATGCAATAAAACATAACCTTCATCTTGACAAATTCCATCAGTCCACTTGCAAAGATATACATGAGTGACCTTTAGGCCAGCCATATTCCAACTTTTTAGAAATGATAACCCCAGGTTGAAGTGTTGGCTTGCTGCTACCTGTATTACACTTTCTTTACCATCTGACCATATGTAATAAGTTGGCACAACTCTATCTGCTTTTGTGCTGCAGACATTCTGCAATATCTATTTCAGATGAAGGTGTATAGTTTTTTAGTTATATACTCTTCAGGCAAGACCTACTACACAAAAGGGCTGGGCGGTACTAATGTCATTCTCTGTAAGAAAAGTTGTGCATGTTCTTTAAGTCTTGATCAACTAGTAATAAACACAAATGGAAGAAATGGAGAATAAAAAAACTAGTAACCACAAATGTTCTCCATTGACAGGATCCAATAAAGGTAGTCCCACGAAGTTCGAAGGTGTATGCTGGCAAAAACAGTATCGCTCAAAAGACTCTTCAGTCCATAGACCAGACAGTCTGATAGTCTGATGGTACAAATGTATTTATTAAATGAACAGACGAAACCCAACTCAATACAAATACACAGAGACTGTTTTAGATAAAAGATTAAGCGCTTTCATTTCCCCCACAAGAAACTTCGTCAGAATAGTTAGTTAACTTCTGCTTACATATTTATACAACTCCCTCTTAATTAACTGATTCAATTAAACAACTCAATTAAAAAAAACAATTAGAATTTAAAAATATGTGGTTCAGCTCATCTTGATTAAGAAAAATAAGATTTTTGCTTAAAAAAATCCCTTTAAGAACTTCAGAAACACTGTAGTTAAAATAAATAAATAAAAACCAGTACATAAAAGTAATGACAAACCCCTTCTCATCATCTAGGTGAGACATAAGACATTGAATATAATATATGAAGTGTATAAAATAAATATGAAATAATTTTATATGTTAGTGAATGTGTGTATAGGTATTTAGTGGTAATAGTAAATAAACAAATAATTACTCATTAAGTGGATATGTATTAATGTATACATAAATAAATAGGTATATAAATAAATCACATGAAGTACTTTGGTATTTTAAATAGTTAAAATTATATTAAAATACATATATATATATATATATATATATATATATATATATATATATATATATATGTATATATATATTAAAATGTGTGATACAAATTTGTTGCCATTACATTAAATATTAAAATATTAAAACAGATGGTCACATTGAATAACAGTATATCGAGTATAATAAATTATATGATATAATAAATAATAATGTCTATACGCACGTTTATTATAATATAAACACATGTAATGCAATGTAAAGAACCATAAATTCTGGTGAAAAACTATTCTTTTTTTGTTATTTTTAGCTTTGTTGGCCCTTAATCTTAGGGCAGGTAAAATATACACAAAAGAGGTGGGCGGTACTAATGTCATTCTCTGTAAGAAAAGTTGTGCATGTTCTTTAAGTCTTGATCAACTAGTGCCAAACCAGGGTAGCAACAACATTAAAAAATAGAATTACTGCCCCCTTTCTGACTCATTATCACAGCTTGGAACTTCATGTGATGAGCTATTAGCTAGTTTACTTAAAATCTTCCATCTGAGATTATTAAATCCAGTAACCATAGTACTGACTTGGACCTTTATTCTAATTGCTAGCTAACCTGCATGAGCTTCGTTAGGTATGTCAGTGTACCACTAAAATAGACAGCAGTTTTAGGAGGAACAGCATCTTATACTGGATAATCTTTTAACATTCAAACAACATTAAGACGGCCAGAATATTTCTGGACTCACTTAGTAGTCTGTCCCAAATCTGAGTAGCTGAGAATCAAACATTTCAAGAATACTAAACAGTACAAATCTACTGTCTCACTAAATAGTATAGACTGAATCATACTCAAATGACTTTCATCCATTATTCCTGCTCTTGAACTTTTTGTTAAATAACACTAAGCACCTAGAAAAAATGGTCTCTTAAAACAATTAAGAATTAAAAATGACAACACCTGATTTTAAAACTTCATTAATTTTGCAGAAACAAGACCTGGGCTTGCTACCTAAAGGACAATCTACATGCTATTCTGAACTGTCATATACATCTTACTAACTGACATTTTAATAACGAAGTGTAAGAAAGTGCTACTTATAAACAAATAACTGTGACATTTTCATTAAAACGTGTTGAAGAAATATTAATCAGTGTCTTAGGCCTAACAACCTGGCAAACCATCTTCACTTTTTTGGATCGGGTAGTTCCACTCTATTCAAAACATTCTTGTCCTGTTTTCAACAAATCGGCTATTGCTCATTCTGACCCCCATATGAAAGTTAACTACTAATCCCAGATCTTATCTGAAATTAACCAGTAATTTCTTGATCTTTATGTTATAATGAGGTGTGACTGTGAGTGATGTAAAGGAAATCCAGCATTTGTGTGACTAGCACAACTGGTACGGTAGGTCAGAGTGACACCTTTAGTGTTCTAAATTTAATATTTGGTTACATATTGTTTCTGTGATTCTTTCATAGAAGTTGACTTAAAATCTCTTTGAATTCTGTGGTAACCGATTTTGATTATTCTTTTGTTTCAGAAGTCTTTATTCATTTGTAGCTGAAAATGGATTCCTTAAATGAGTACACCATTAATAATTTGCTGAAACACAACAAACAGCTTGTAGAGTTCACTAAACACTATGCATATTTAAGGGATTTGAATAATAATCTGCTGCAGTAGCCTAAGCTACATGGGTTATGTTTTGACAAGGATATAACAGACAGACAGCTTCCAAACTTTCATGATAGCTTCCACGTGCACAAACTGACTGGCAGGGGTTCCTATTATGTTATTGAACTTCCAGAAGTTCGAACTTGGAAGTTCAAAAGTTGAAAATGTCGAAGCCGCAGAAGTCCGAATTCTTTCCCAGGGAAAGAATTCAGTTGGACGTTTCCGCGGCTTTGACATTTTCTCCACTGTGGTGCGAAAGTTACGGAATGGGTAAAGGTAAGTGTGCAATTGTGACGGACGTTGGGGTTAGGGTGCGGGTAAGATAAGTGTGCGATAGTAACGGACTTTGGGGTTAGGATGCGGGTAAGGTAAGTGTGTGATAGTGATAGACCTTAGGGTTAGGGTTCTGGTTAAGGTTAGTGCATAGATGGTTGTGTATGTAAGGTTTAGTGTAGGTTTATAAGGTTTTTGGTGTGCTTGTGTTGTGTGTGTGTTTTTCGGAACAGCAAATTTTTCCCTGGGAAAAAAATCTGCTGTTCTGATGTTTCGATGTTATCACATTTCGATCTTCCAAGTTCGAACATCTGGTGTTCAGCCTTCTGAAAGTTCAATAATGTAATAGGAACCTGTCTGGCAGCTGGGACTAAGCTGACTAAAAGACAAGTTTGGGTGCAAAGCCTTTCAGAGCTTTCCTGCCAACAAGAGTGGGAGGCTGAGCCCTATAAGGCCAATGCTAGGAAGAGCCAAAGATAAATGACCGCACGCTGGCATAAACAACATAACAAGAAATAAAGAGGGTGGAGGAAGGGAGTGGCTACTGCAGCAGTGATCATTCAAACATCTACTGTTATGGTAAGTTAACTTACACAACTGTATTATATTATGTTCTTCATAGTGGTCACTGCTGCAGTACCTTAACGTATAGGGATAGATTACCATAGCTTACAAATTTTGGGAGGTGGAAGGAGAAGAATCCAGGAGCCTTTGAAGAATGGTCCTAGCAAAGTCTATTCTAGACCTAAAGAAGGAATCAAGCTTATAGTGCTTTGTGAAAGTACAGTACATACACAGGACCAAATTGCTGCTTCTAGAACACTTCTAGAATCTAGCCATTTCCAAAAAGCCGTAAATAAAGCCAGAGCCCTGGTAGAATGAGCCTTGACCTTGCCTGGAATAGTTTTATTATTCTGAGCATAACAAAAGGTAACAGCCTGAGACAACTATTTGGAAAAAGTCTGCTTTAACACAAGTTTTCCCTTCTTCTTACCTTCACAAGACATAAACAATTGATTTAAAGATCTGAAAGATTTAGTCCTGTCAAGATAGTACCCCAGTTGTCTGTGGACATCCAAGGTATGGGGTATCCTTTCACCCTCATTTTTTGGTTCAGGAAAGAAAGTGTGGAAATGGATAGTTTGGTTTAAGGTAAGCTTGGATACCACTTTAGGCATAAAAGAAGGATTTGTTCTCAAAGAAACCCTGTTCCTGTGGAAAATGAAGTACAGTTGGCTCACCATAACAGCTTACAACTCATATCCTTCCTGCAGAGGTCAGAGCAATCAGTAAAACTGTTTTCCATGTTAAGAACCTCAGGTCAGCTAGGTTAGCTAATAAATATGGCACAAGTGGTAGTTTCTTACACAAAATTAAGATCCCAAGAAGGTGACACAATTTTGTTGGAGGCCTCTTATGCAAAACCCTTTTCAAAAACATTTTGACATGAGAACCCATTGAAAGAGGAAAATTCATGGGAAGACATGCTGAAATGGACAATAAATGAACCTTGATGGAGGAGTAAGACAGGTCACAGGATAATGACTCACAGAAATACTATAAAACCAGAGAAGAACTAGCCCTGAATGGGTTCTGTTATGTTGCTGGCACCAGCTAGAAAACCTTTTTCATTTGCTAATATGTTTTTTAGTAGCGGGCTTTCTTGCCTACATTAGTACTTTCTGCACATTCTCAGTAAACAGGTGCCTAAAGGGATTTACGACCCTGTCATCCAGGCAGTCAAATGAAGTTGACTGGTGTTGGGATGTATCACACACCTGTGTTCTTGTGTGAGTAGATCCAGTCTTTGAGGAGCTTGTGGTAATTGCATGTGGCCATTTTCAAAACAAAGGAGTACCACAGCTGCCTGGGTCAGAGTGAAGTGACCACAATGATCCCGGGGGATTCCTTCTGAATCTTCGGAAGTACCCTAGATATTAGGGGAATGGGTGAAAAAACATACACGAACATTCCTTTCCAAGAAAAAAGCAGACATCTATCTTCCAGGCCTTCTTGCAAGGAGTCCTGGAAAAGAATCTAGTCAGCTGATTATTCAGTAAGGAGGCAAACAGGTCTACTTGAGGAACTCCTACAAATGATTCAAATCTTGGAAGGCCCCTGATCTAGTTTCCATTTTTAAGGGTCTGCCTTTGTCCTGCTCAGTTTGTCTGCCACACAATTTTGCTCTGACAGAATGTAGAATACCTGTAGAGTGAGACTGTGCCATGAAGCTATTTTCTAAGCTAACACGGCTAGTCTGCAGAGAGGGTCTGACCTGGTTCCCCCCTGACATGCTAATGTACGATATGACTGTAACAACTTGAAGAGGTCCCAGAGACCAAAAATGATTCAGAAAGCTATGGAGAAGGGGAGACTTAGACTTAGGGATATCTGTTGTCTTCCCCAAGAGAGTTCCTTTCTGACAAGTCCCAGCACTTGAGTCTTATAAGACAAGGGGTGGTGGATTGGTTCTGGGACCAAAGAGACTTCAGGTACCACTGTATCTTTCTCATATGGAGTCTCATGAGGATGCCCCCCCTGTTGTAGAAGGAAGTAGCAGTCCACAGAAATCACAAAAACTGGTAGGCCAAATAAGAGCCAAAAAGACGACAGAGTCGTTGAGGATAAGAAAGAAATTATGTATTGTTACTATTATGCAAAACAAACAGAATTTTCCGACACAAGATATACAAAACGATTAAGAGATAAGTTAGAGGAAAGAAAAATACTTCTGCAAGAAAAACTGTCAGAAGCTTCAAATAAAAGTTTGGGGTCATTAATACAACAGATTTTTGAAAAACAGTATATAGATAAGAAACTTTGATCTATTTGGAAAAACAAGCATCTCAAGAAGTACAAAAATGTAAACAACAAAACCTAGATACTTTTGAAAAGCATAAAAAGGAAATATAGACATGGGAAAGAAAGAGAGATTTGATATGGTGCAATATTTATGCAAAAGCAAAAGTCAAATTCATCAACATAAAGAAGGCAGCCCCAAAGATATTTGAAGAGAAATACAGGGAAAGGCATTCAGATATGGAAAATTTCACATTAAAGTAAATAATGTCACAAAGAGGGAATGTAGAAAATAAGATTTGTAAAGTAGAAGTTAAAAAAAATAGAAGGTGAAGTTATGGAATGCCTGCAAAGTGAAGGATTTGATGTAGAAGGTCTAACACAGGTTACATCACAGCATAATGGAAGGGTTCCTATTACATGATTGCAGACGCATTTTGTCTAATGCGTCTTGATCAAAAGTAAAAGAACGAAAAGGCAAAATAGCAAAGCTTCTTTTAAGCAAATTCTTTCCCTAGGAAAGAATTTACCTGGCCGCTTCCGTTACTTTGCCGTTTTCTGTACTGTAGTGCGATCTCAGAGTTGGTATATTTAAGTAGGGGGTGTGTGGGGGGCACTTGTAATGTTTTAAAGTTTTTTTTTTTTTTTTTTTTGTTGGAACAGCGATTTTTTTCCCTTGGAAAAAAATTGCTGTTTTGAGGTTTCGACATTGTAAGCTTTCACTTACATGGGGTCGATTAATTATCGTTCGCATTTGTAAGTGTGCAATAATATAATATAGACCCTGATGGAATGAGTCCCCAAAGTAAGGAGAAACAGGAAGATCAGGAGACATCTGAAGAAGAAATATGGACATGGGGAAAAAAAAAGAGATTTGATATGGCATAATCTCTATGCAAAGGAGACAGCAAAACTAATCAATGCAAAAAGAGCAGCACCAAAGATATTTGGAGAGAAATACAGGCAAAGGAATCCAGACATGGAAAACTTTACAATGCAAAAAATAAGAAGACAAAGAGGAAAAGCAGAAAAAGGAGAAGTTAAAGAAATAGAAACTGAAGTCATGAACTACCTCCAAAGTGAAGGATTCAGTGTAGAAAATCTAATTCAGAAAGCACCATAACAAGACAAGAGTAATGGAACTCCAAATTAAGGGGAAACCAGTGGAATGGGAAGCAACTGGGCAGGTGCCATATTTTGGAGTCTTCCATAGAAAACCAGTATAAACATCCACTTGAAGTTGGACAGCAAGGGAAGGAACAGGAAACTGTGGAAACTCTGATGCAGTTAATGTTGAAGAGTGATAGGCCTGTGAGTTCTCATATGACAGAGCAATGGATGGCACAGGTTGAAACTGAAGAGAATGTGCCACAGGACGATGTAGTAAAACTTTCTATAGAATACCCACAGGAAATGGAAAAAAAAATATGTCCTCGGTCTAGAAGAAACCGAGCCAAGAGAAGAGTTGCTTGACTTAATAGAGATAGATAGACATATTAAGATCAATGAAAGAAATAGACCCAGAAGGACAATAAACCCCAAAAGTCAGAAATTTGATAAAACAAATGAACACAGTAATTAGGACTGTCCATAGAGATTCGTGTGATATAACAGAAGTAAACAGGATATATTACTGCACATCTAAATTAATAACTGATAAAATTCTACCACAAGAACACAGGGTAGTGAAGGAGAGAAAGGGAAGAAATCGAATACCATCATGGAAGTATCGAATAGAGAAAACTATAAAGCAACTAAGACAATAAGTGTCACTATTAGAATAGTATAGAAGAGGGAACAGATCAACAGAAATACTCAGAAAGATAGATGTGATAAAAGCAATGCACAGTATTAGAACAGATCAGGATCTGTCATGCACTATCGCAAATAATAAACTAAAAATCTCAGCACAGGCAGAAAAACTTAGAAGATACAACCATAAAGGAAAAGTACAAAATAAGCAATTTACTGATGACCCAAAAAAGTTTTGTAGAGAACTGGGAAATAAGGTAAAAGGAACTGAAAGACCACCAAAAAAAAAAGAAGAAATAGATACATTTTGGAGGGGTATGTATGAAGTTCCTGTGGAACATAACAAAGATGCTAAATGGCTAGAAGAAGTAAAAGAAAGAATAAGAAGTTTAAAGGTACAGGATATGAAATGGGATGAGGTAACAACCAGAGAGATTGAAACAAAGTTAAGAAAAGCCTCTAATTGGAAAACCCCAGACCAAGATGCAGTACCTAACTTCTGGTTAAACATATTAACATCTTTGTATGAAGATTTAGCCATGAGTAAGAATTATTTATATGCGCACCCCGAACAGACACCAACCTGGCTAACAACAGAAAAAACAATACTACTACTTAAGAGTGAACATGCAAGCTACCCTAAAAATTATAGACCAATAATCTGCCTTCCGACAATGTATAAACTATACACTGGAATTGATGCAGACAGAGTTTATAGTCATTTAGAAGAAAACTCAATTATAGTAATAGAACAAAAGGGCAATAAAAGAAAGTCATACGGAACAAAGGATCATTTGTTGTTAAAGTCATAGTGGAGAACTATAAAAAGGGGAAGAATTTAAGTATGGCTTGGACTGACTACAGAAAAGCATTTGATAGTATCCCATATTCATGGATAAAAGAGTGCATAAAAATGTCTAAGATACACCCTACACTGATCAATTACATTGCAGTGGCCATGAAACAGTGGCAGACCACTTTGCAATTAATTCATGATAAAGGACAAGTTATTATTCCATGGATAAAAATCCAAAGGGGCATATTCCAGGGTGACTCTGTCACCATTGCTATTCTGCCTTGCCCTTAATCTATTAAGCTGTCTACTCAACAGCTTAGGTCATGGCTATAATGCTGTCCCTAGAAAACAACAAAGTGCAAAGATTTCTCATCTTCACTTTGTCAACGATTTGAAACTGTATAGCTCATCAGATGAGGAACTGAAAGCACAACTGTAAGCTGTCAAAACTTTTTCAGATGATATAAGAATGTAATTTGGTCTTGATAAATGCGCAAAAGCAACATTTAAAGCAGGGAAACTGCAGCACTAAGAAAACAAGAAGTTATGTACTCACCATAACGTTCGATGTATGTAGTCCATCTCGCCTCACATTCTTATCCGTGGGTTTGGAGCCGAATATTGGCTCCGACTCGGCCAAACTTTTCTAGCTCAAAGTCTTCTATTGGCTGGGCTAAGCAGGTATCCCATGCTGCACTGCTCCATATCCCCAGATCTAGTTTGCTGTGAACACTCATTCATACCCCATGCATACATAACATCCAGGTAAAAAAGAATAAGCTAACGGTAAAGGGAACTCCGTAAATAGAAAAAACCTAACCTCCAGATCCTCCAGGAGGGGGGAAGGTGGGAGGGTAAGTAAGAATGTGAGGCGAGATGGACTACATACATCGAACGTTATGATGAGTACATAACTTCTTGATGTTATGTAGTCCAATCTCGCCTACATTCTTACCAGTGGGACAGCGTCCCTAGCACCTACATCCTGGGTGGCTCATAGGAAAATACTCCTGAGTACTGTGGAACCAAAGGACGACCTGCCCCTAGATACCACGTCCAATTTGTAATGAGTAACAAATGTGTGAGGAGAAGCCCAAGTAGCTGCAGCACATATATCATCTATTGACAATCTGGCTTGATAGGCTGTGGATGTAGAAACAGCCCAAGTAGAATGAGCCTTAACCGGAAACGGCAGGTCTTTTAGGTGAAAAAGATGCAACTGGATATCCATCTAGATAGGGTGATTTTTGAGACAGGGGACCCAATTTTGTTTTCTGTAAAGGAGACAAATAGTTGGTAAGACTTTCGGATATCTTTAGTTCTGTGCAGATAGAAACGTAACTATCTGTGTACATCCAATTGATGAAATTTAAATTCTGCCTTGTTTGAAAAATGAGGAAAGAATACAGGCAACTCAACAGACTGATTAATATTAGATATGGAGGCCACTTTAGGAAGAAAAGAAGGGTTTGGTCTAAGAGAAACCTTGTCCTTATGGAAAATCAAGTATGGGGGTTTGACAGAAAGAGCTTGGATTTCTGAAACTCGCCTGGCCGAAGTGATTGCTATTAGGAAGGCTGTTTTCCAGGTCATAAATTTCAAATCACAGGTAGCTGCAGGCTCGAAAGGTGGCGAGGTAAGGGCTTGTAGAACAAAATTCAGATCTCAGGGCATGATAGGTTTGGAGACCGGAGGATGGAGTAATAGAGTACCCTTGAGGAAAGCTTTACAGAGTTTGCGAGCCATCAGACTAGGCTCATTAGCGACATGAAAATTAGAAATCGCTGCCAATTTAACTTTTATGGTAGCTGAAGCGGAACCCTGGTGGAAAAGCATAGACAAAATCTCCAAGACTGAAGCAAATGGGGCTGTGTAAGGATCAATTCCTTGGGTATGCGCCCAAATAGAAAACCTCTTCCATTTGCTAGAATAAATCTTCCTAGTAGAGGGCTTATGAGAGGAAGAAAAAATATGAACTACCTCCAGTGAAAAGTGATGAAGCCTAACTAACGATGGAAGTGGAGTAGCCAGGCTGTCAACCGGAGGGTCATCAGAGAGTGGTGGAACTGTCCCCACATACGTGTCAGTAAATCTGGTTGTGGGTCCAGAATCCAGGGAGTGTCCACAATGTAGGGTTGGAGAAAGGGAAACCAGACTTGATGAGGCCAGTGTGGAGCAATCAGAATCATTCTGCTTCCAAAGGATTGGGCTTTCTGAATCACTTTTGACAGCAAGGGAAACAGAGGGAAAGCATAAAGTAGACCGGTGGTCCAATCATGAACTAGAGCGTCCCTGGGTGACTCCCGCTGTGGAGGGATCAGTGTGAAGTAGCTGCTGCATTTGGCATTGAGGGGGCAGGTGAAAAGGTCGCAGCAAGGCTGACCCCATCTGCTCAAGATTCGTTCTACAACTAGACGATTCAGGGACCACTCGTAAGGCATCAGAATAGCTCTGCTTAGCCTGTCCGCTATCACGTTGGACTTCCCTGGAATGTGCGTTGCCACCAGAAACCGCCCACTGCCATACTCGCATGGCCTCTCTGCACAGGGGTAAAATCTGGTTCCCCCTTGCTTGTTCAGATACCACACTACTGACATGTTGTCCGAGTGTATTGCAATCGTCCCTAGAGGCAGATAGCTCTGAAGTGCCTGCAACGCAAGTAGCACCGCTCTCATCTCTAGGACGTTGATATGCAGATGTATCTCGTGATCTTGCCACGTGCCTTGGACCATCCTGCCAAGATAATCCCCCCCCACCCCATCTTGGAGGTGTCCGTGGTCACTGTGGCAACTGGGATGGGTGGAACGAAGGGTTTTCCCCTGTCCAGATTGTTGGTGCGAAGCCACCAAATGAGGTCCTGTTTGCATCTGTCCGTGAGCAAAATGGGGTGAGAAAGTGGAAATTTTTGGAGGGACCATTGGACAAAGAGGAGCCATTGAAGAAGTCTTATGTGCAACCTTGCTAAAGAGACCAACATAATTGTAGCTGCCATGGTCCCCAGGAGTTGAAGAACCCATCTTGCCTTTGCTTTCCTCAGGGGCATCAAGGAGTGTATCTGTTGCTGTAAGACTCTGATCCTTTCTTGCGGTAAAAATGCTCGCATTCGAACGGTGTCTAATTCTGCGCCTATAAAGGTGACACACTGTGAGGGCAACAAGGCAGATTTTTCCCAATTTAGTGTTATGCCCAACTGCTGACAGAGAGTGATGGTAGCGTCCCTGGTTTGGATTAGCACATGCCTGGTGAGGGCGGTAAGGAGCCAGTCGTCCAGATATGGAAACACTTGGAATCCTTGGCGTCTCAAGTGAGCCATCACCACCGCCATACACATGGTGAACACTCTGGGGGCTGTGGTGAGACCAAAGGGCAGGGCTCGAAACTGGAAATGACTGGCTCCCAACCGGAAGCGTAGGTGAATCCTGGATGCCTTGTCCATTCTGACATGGTAGTAAGCATCCTTGAGGTCGATGGAGCACATCCATACCTCCTCTCCCAACAATGGGAGAATCGACTGTAGTGTGACCATACGGAACCTGGACTTCTGTACATAGTTGTTCAGTCGGTTGAGATCTAATATAGGTCTCAGGTCCCCTGTTCTTTTCGGCACCAAAAAGAATCTTGAGTAAGTCCTTGATCCGACTTGGTCTGAGGGGACATGATGGATGGCTCCCTTTCCTAGCAGCTTTGAAACCTCTGAGGCTGCTTGATCCCTTTGACTGGGTGGAACGTCCGGGATTTTTCTGACTGAAGGTGGGTCTGACGTGAACGGAATGGTATAACCTCTGGAAATTATTCGTAATACCCATCGGTCCTGGGAGATTCTTTTCCAGGCTTCCAGATATAACGATATTCGACCCCCGACTGGTTCCGGATAAGCACAGTCGGGCAATCCCTCAGGAACGAGAGTAGGGAGAGCCGCAAAAGGAATCGTGGTCTCCCGAATGGCGGGGGCCCCCTCTGCCTCTAGGGCGGTGTCTCCCTGAATAACCCCCTCTGCCTCTGGAGGGGGACTCACCTTGTGCGGCAGGAAAAAAACCTCTGTGATTTTTTGAACCACATCTTCCCACTCTGCTGGGCCTTGGGGTAAGGCCTAGAGGGAAGGGAAAACGGACCCCTACAGCAGACAGGGTCTTTCCCTCTTGCTCGCACCTGGTGAGGGTGTCTTTCACTTTGGTTCCGAACAAAGAGGAACCATCAAAGGGGGCATCAGTAAAAGAAGACTCAAAGGCCTTCGCAAAATGGCAAAGGCGCATCCAGGCTTGCCTTCTAAGGGCGACTCCTGAGCTTGCTGCCCTACTCGCTCCATCGGCTGCATATGAAATGAGCCGCATGGAAGAGTTGACGATGGAGTTGAGGGTAGACACCTGGGCATTAACCATCTGGACCACCGCCTCAGGAACGTTACCCGCAAGAGTATCTCCTAACTCCTTGAGGAGATCTCTCTGGAGCCGAGTAAAATGAGACAGGTAGTTCAGTGACCATAAGGTAAAGGTTGCTGATGAAAGGGTACGCTTCCTGTACTGGTCCATGGTCCTAGACTCCTTGTTAGGAGGATGGACGGAGGAAGAAGTCTCTGCTACTTCCTTCTGAGTGGCCGCCACCACCATGGCATCCACAGGGACTCCTTTGGACAGAAACTCCTTACCCAGGGCAGCAGAAAGAAATTTGTTGGGGTGCCTGGGTATGGGTTACACAGAATCAGGGTTTTCCCACACCCTACGACACATCAAATCTATGAGCTCGTCGAAGGGTGGGGACACCCAGGAGACGGAGGGCTGAGCACCAAAAGCCTTAAGGAAGACCGACTCCTCCTCGGAGGGGGCTTTGGACGGCCAGTCACCTCTTTGTTTCAATATCTCCAGGATATCGGAGAAGGAAACATCATCAGAGGATGACTTGGGGGACCCCTTCTGATTCCTCGAGGTCAGTATCAGAGGTGAGAGACTCATCCTGGGAGTCTATGTGCTTCCTCTTGCACGTTTTCTTTCTAGGGGGCTCTTCAAGCACGAACTCTGAAGGGCCCTCAGAAAGTTGGGGGACCATTCATGGGGGTATCCCTAAGGCCTTGGTGCTCTGCTGTCTATGGGAAGGTGGTGATCAGAGGCTCTCACCGGAGCCGACTGGGCCAGAGCCGAAAACAATTTTGCCAAAAATGGTGACTGGAGGAGCCTCTGGACCACCCTATCAACATCCACATCCGAAAGAGTCCTGGAGGATTTGGAGGACAGGGAGGGAGATTGAGATCTCCTCCCAGGAGAAACTGGTCTAAGACTGGGCGATCGGCACCGAAGAGGTTCTAATGTAATTGGAGCCGACACCGGTTCCATCAACACCGACACTTCCTGTGGCCCCGAGGACAGTGGAGCCGAGGAGGTTGAAGCAAGTTTTGTGATTTTCTCCGAAGGCTCAGAGTAAGCTGACGGAGCCAGAGATCTCTTTTTAGACTTAGATGATTTAGACTTACCACTGGGAAAAGAATCGATGGCCTCTTCGAAAGAGGGTTTCAAGAGTCCCTTTAAAATCAGCTTATTCTTTCTCTCTTGGAGCACTCTGGGACTGAAAGCATGGCAAAAGCTGCAGGACTCCCGCAGATGAATATATCCCAGCCAATAAACACAAATTGAATGCCCATCGATGATGGACATCTTGTAACCACATTTAGAGCACTTTTTAAAACCCGAAGGTTTATGCTCCTTGGAATCCTTGGACATTTCTCAACAATCACCAAAACCAACACAACCCAAGAAACGGTCTGACAAGAACTACACAGATGCGCAACACGACAAAAACGCGGGAACAAGTTATGAACTGTAATAGCACACACACACTGAGACAAACCAGGTCAAAAACCTCTAACTAAAACAGTTAATGACCACAAATAGCAAGGGAACCAACACCAAACCTCTAACTTAAATGGTTTAGCGCGGACAGGACAAGAGGACTAGGACCTCTAACTGAAACGGGCCTAGCCCAAGGGAACAGTTAGCGGGATACCACAAATCACAAGCACACTACCAAAACCAACAACAATAAGAAGATATGTACCTACCATAACGCTCCATGTTAGTTGTCTTCTTCTCGCCTTCTTTCTTGCTCGATGGGTTCAGAGCCGATCCTCGGCTCCGACTCGGCCTTATACTAAAGCTCGAGAGCTATTTACCAGCTTGAGGCCCCTCCCCCTATCCCACAATGCTAGGCGTCAGATACCCATATCTCATTTGGTATAGCTAACACCATGGAGACACTCTGTCCCTACTATAAAGTTTACCTACAGTGGTAACAACTGAGGAGGACATAACCTAGGAAATAGTCAAGCAGAGGAATAAGGCCTCAGAAGGATTCATCTCGGTCTGTCCAGGCTAGGGGGATGGCGGGTGGGACGCAAGAAAGAAGGCGAGAAGAAGACAACTAACATGGAACGTTATGGTAGGTACATAACTTCTTAATGTTAAGTTGTCAATCTCGCCTTCATTCTTGCTGGATGGGACAGCGTCCCTAGCACCTTAGCCCTGGGTGGCTCATCGGAAGACTCTTGAGCACAGTGGAACCAAACTCAGCCCAACTCCTGGAGGTCATATCCAACTTGTAATGAGAAATAAAGGTATGAGGAGTGGCCCATGTGGCTGCAGCACAAATAGATTCCATTGGAAGTCTTGCTTGAAAAGCTACTGACGTAGCTAACGCTCTGGTGGAATGAGCTTTTGGTTTTGTAGGGAGTTCTTTATGTCTTAGTTGGTAAATGAAGGAAATGATAGAGGCCAACCATCTAGATAAAGATACTTTAGACACTGGCAGGCCCTGCTTACCCTCAGCATAGGACAGGAAGAGTTGGTCCAACTTCCTAGTTTGTTTTGTCCTATCTAAATAGAAACGTAATTGCCTGTGAACATCCAGATAATGCAGCTTTTGTTCAGCTCTGTTTGAATAGTTAGGAAAAAAGACAGGAAGATCAATGGCCTGATTCAGGTTTGTCTCAGAAGGAATCTTGGGTAAAAAGGAGGGATTAGTTCTGAGTGGAACTCTATCTTTGTGAAAAACAAGATAGGGAGGACGAATACAGAAGGCTTGAAGTTCCGATACTCTTCTAGCTGAGGTGATAGCTACTAAGAAGAGAGTCTTCCATGAGAGCAATTTTAAGGAACAGGTGGCCGCAGGTTCAAAAGGAGGGAGAATCAGTGAAGTTAATATCAGATTCAAATCCCACGGAGATGGGGGATCTCTAACCGGAGGCCTCAGCAAAACAGTCCCTTTAAGAAAGGCTTTACAAAGTTTATGGGACATAATGCTGGTCTCTGACAGGCCAGCGTGAAAATTAGCGATAGCAGCCAATTGGACTCTAATGGTGGCAGAAGAGGAACCCACTCAAAAAAGCTCTGCCAAAAAATCCAGAACACTGTGGACAGGGGCTGTAAAAGGATCTATATTTCTGGCCTCTGCCCAGAAGGAGAAACATCTCCACTTACTAGCATAGATTTTTCTGGTAGATTTGTGTGAAGAAAGGATGATTTCACGCACTGGCTGAGAAATATCCGGAAGCCTGGCTAGGGTTGGAAGTGGAGCAACCAAGCTGTGAGGTTGAGAGATTGAAGGGATTGGTGCAGCCCGCCCGACTGATGGACCAACAGGTCTGGCACTGGGTCCAGACTCCAGGGCTGCTCCAGTAGGTGATGATGCAGGAATGGGAACCACATTTGTCGAGGCCAGTAAGGGGCAATGAGGATCACGGAACCCAAAGCGGTCGCTTTCTGAATCAGTTTGGGAATTAAGGGAAAAGGCGGAAATGCATATAGGAGACCCTGGGGCCAATCGTGTACTAGAGCGTCTCCGGGGGAATGGTTGGGGTGGGGAAAGAGAGTGAAGAAGTCTTCGCACTTGCTGTTGAGAGGGGTTGCAAAAAGGTCGCAGCAAGGTTGACCCCATCTGCGGAAAATCTTGACTGCTACTAACTGACTGAGAGACCACTCATGAGGCATGAGAATGGCTCTGCTTAGCCTGTCTGCTATGATGTTGGACTTCCCGGGGATGTGCGTTGCTATCAGAAACCGTTGGGAAGAGATTTTCCACTGCCAGAGTCTGAGTGCTTCTCGACATAAGGGATAGGACCTGGTACCAAACTACAGACATATTGTCCATCTGAACTGCAATAGTCCCGGTAGGTAGAGAGTCCTGAAGAGCTTGCAACGCTAAAAGTACCGCTCTCATCTCCAAGACATTTATGTGCAGGTGGTATTCTAGGGGTTGCCAAGAGCCCTGGACAGTCCTGCCCTGAAAATGCTCCCCCCACCCGATCAGGGAGGCATCCGTGGTCACCGTGGCAACAGGAGGGGGAAGAACAAATGGTCTGCCCTGGAGAACTAGAGGGGAGACCATCCACCAAGCCAGGTGGTCTTCGCATGTTTGAGTGATTATTATCCTGTGGGACACTGGAAGTTGTTGAAAGGACCATTGGGTAAACAGCATCCACTGGAGGACCATTGGGTAAACAGCATCCACTGGAGGATCCGCATGTGAAAACGAGCCAGGAGGACTAAAATGATTGCTGCTGCCATGAGACCCAATGTCTTTAGTACAAATCTGGCCTGAATGGTCTTGCACTGTAGTAGGATCTGTACATGTCGGCGAATGTCTGATACTCTGTCTGGAGGAAGTTTTGCAGATAGATCTTTTGTATTTAATTCTGCGCCTATAAAGGTTATAGACTAACAAGGCGACAATGCAGACTTTTCGAAATTTATTGATATACCTAGCTCGGAGCAAGTCTGAATGGTATAGTCCCTGGCTCGCAATAGCTGATGCCTGGTGGAAGCAGTAAGGAGCCAGTCATCTAGTTATGGAAACACCTGGAATCCCCATCGTCTTAGGTGAGCCATAACCACTGCCATGCATTTGGAGAACACCCTGGGGGCCGTGGTGAGACCAAAGGGCAGGGCTCTGAATTGATAGTGACTGGCTCCCAGCCGGAAGCGGAGAAACCTTCTGGAACACCTGTCCATTTTATATGGTAGTATGCATCCTGAAGGTCTATGGAGCACATCCAATTGTCCTGACCCAAGAAGGGTAAAATGGACTGGACCTTGACCATCCGGAACTTCGTTCTTTGAACAGACTTGTTTAATCTGCTGAGATCCAAAATGGGTCTTCAGTCCCCTGTCTTTTTTGGTACCAAAAAGAACCTTGAGTAAATTCCAGATCCTTGCTGGTCTGCTGGGACTGGCTGGATGGCCCTTTTTTTTAGCAGTTTTGAAATTTCTAGAACTGCTTGATCCCTTAGAGCAGGTGAGACATCTGGAAGGGATCTGATTTTTTGTACAGGGGTGTGGACGAAGGGAATTTTGTAACCTTCGGATATGATAGACTGTACCCATCAGTCTTGAGTGATGAGTTGCCAGGCTTCTGGGTACAGTGACAATCTTCCCCCGACTGCCTCCGAAGGTGGACAGTCAGGCAGCCCCTCAGGCGTGCTGAAAGGGTTTGTCAGAGAAAGATTCTCTGCTACCCTCATTTTACGGACCCCCTCTGCCCCTAGGGCGGCATCTATTATTGTTTCCTCCTCTGTCCCTGGAGGAAAAATCACCACGTGTGTCAGGCACGACTCTCTGGGGTTTACGAAACCACATTTTTCCACTCTTCTGACCTTTGGGATATGGTCTGGAGGGAGTAGAAAAATGGACTCCCACGGCAGAGAGAGTCTTGCCTTCCTGCTCACACCTGGTAAGTGTATCCTTCACCTGTGGTCCAAACAAAGCCGAACCATCGAAGGGGGTATTGGTGAAGGATGCCTTAAAGGGGTCAGCAAAGTTACATAACCGCATCCAGGCGTGTCTTCTCAAAGCCACGCCTGTACCTGCGGCCCTACTCGCACCATCAGCCGCATAAGAAATGAGCCGCATGGAGGAGTTAACTATGGAACTTAAGGTCGCCAGCTGGGAGTTAACCTTATCCTGAGACCCCGCAGCCAATGGATCCTGAAGGGTATCACCCAGTTCTTTGAGAAGATCCCTCTGAAGCCGGGTGAAATGGCACAGATAATTCAGCGACCGCATAGCAAAGGTCGCTGAAGAGAACATCTGCTTCCCGTACCTGTCCATTGTCCTAGACTCTTTATTAGGAGGATGTACAGGCACCGAAGGGTCAGACAACTCCTTCTTAGTGGCCACTGCCACCACCATGGCATCAACTGGGACCCCCTTAGCTAAAAACTGTTTATCCGATGGGGCTGTAATAAATTTTGTGGGCATACGGGGAGTTGGTTCCACTGAGTCAGGGGCTGTCCACGCCTTCTGAGCAACCACTTCCATGAGCGGGTCAAAAGGTGGAGACACCCAGGAGGTGAAGGGTGAGAACCAAACACGTCCAAGTACACCGACTCATCCTCGGAAGGTTTAAGGGCAGTCCAATTCCCCCTCTGCTTAAGGATCTCCAGGATGTCTGAAAAGGAGACATCCACAGAGGGGGACCTTGGGGACCCTTCCAAATCCTCCAAGTCGGTGTCAGACGTGACTGACTCGGGGGAGTCAACATATTTTCTCTTACATGTTTTCTTCTGAGGTGGCTCCTCAGAATGATCGGGGGAGGCCTCGGAAGAGGAAGATACCCCCAGTGGGGCGACCTGGAGCATTTGTTCTCCATGCTTGGGGTCAGGAGGGTGGACAGAGACCGAAGCAGGCACCATGGAGGGAAGAGCCGAAGGGGCCGATCGTGGATCCGACCCAGGAGTCAGTACGCTCCTCATGACCTCGAAGGCACCCCTATCAGGCAGAGAGGAAGGTCCCCGCTCCGAAGAGATAAGAACTCCTCCCAGCACCGAGAGTGACGGCTCCGAGGCCGATGTCGGGGCCGAGCTCACCTGCGCCGAGGCACCGAGAGGGAGAACGGGGTCGGACAAGGGTCCGATGCCACTCGCCCCCTCTGAGCTGACGAGGGAGTCTCGATGCCCGGATCCCTCCATGGACGGAACCAATGAAGAGATCGGAGCTGACGATGGAGCTGAAATGTGTGGTATCGGCTCCGACGATTCGAGCCCCAACGAGCTCCGGCTCCGAACACAGTGGTAGAGTCGGAAGAGGAACTGATGAAGATACAGGGATAGCCACAGTCTGTTGAGAAGGGCTAGTCAACATTTGGGCCAGTGCCTGCGACTTTAAGAGCCTACTGACCACCCTCTCGAGGTCGTGATCAGACAGCCTGGAGGACCGAGAGGAATGGGACCTATGGCTCCGCTCCGACTGTAGTAACGGAAACCTCGGAGCCGAATGAACGGACTCCAAAGAGGGAGACCTCAAGCGTTTTCAGCTCACAGAAGGCTCTAATACTAAGGCCGAAGCCGACTGAGGTCTCGAAGTGTCGGTTCCAGCCGGAACCGATGAGGAGGCAGAAGCTCCACTCGGCGACGGCTCCGAACAGGGAGCCGACGTCTTAGCAGGCTTGGAGGGTTTACCCAACGAAGGCTTAGTCGGGTACCCTTCAGGCTTAAGCAAGCCCCTCAAAATAAGTTTGTTCCTATGCTCCTGCAGGACTCTCAGACTGAAGGCATGACAGACCCCACAAGAGTCCTGCAGGTGTAGGGGGCCCAAACAATACACACAAGAAGTGTGACTGTCTGTCAGAGACATCTTCTGACAGCACGAGTCACTTCTGGAAACCTGAGACCTTAGTATCCTTAGACATAATGAAAAATAGAAAAAAAGGATACCAAGGGAACAGGTAACTAAACACTACACACACACACACACACACACACACACACACACACACACACACACACACACACACACACACACACACACTAGTAAAAAACTAACAACAATATAGGTTCATAGGTTCATACTAGGCTATCTGCCCTAGGGCATTTATAAGCCTAGCCAGAGTGTGTTTGGCTTTCGCCACCCATTTTAAATTAATTTTGCTATGCCCTTTTTCGAGGTTAGTATACTGTGCCTCTGTCTAACAGTGACACAGAAGTGATACCAGGGGTAAACCTACAATCTCCCATCCACTCATCAAGATTCTTCTTGAAGAGAGTCAATGAGGGAATCTGCCAAACCTGGACTGGGATTTTATTCCAGAGTGAAGGGAGCCTCTGGGTAATGAATCTGTCCCTCCAGCATGTCCTATTTAGTTCAGTGCTGAGGTTCAAGTCTCTCGAGTGCATAGCTCGATGGGATTTGGATTTTCTGAGGTGCAGCATGTCCATTAATTCTGGGTTGGACATGGCTTTATACGTCAGACACAGATCGCCTCTGAGCAGGCGGTATGCCACTGAGTAGAGCTGGAGTTTCTTTAACCGGGCAGGATATGGCATCTGTTTGAGCCCTTTGATCCTCTTGGTGAGGTACTTTTGGGGCCTTTCCAGTTGCTGCAGGTGTCTGGTAAGGTACATCCCAAAAGGGGCATTGTACTCAATTATGGGCCTGATGAGGGATGAGTAAAGAGGCATGATGACCTCCCCTGATCTAGATGTGAATCCCTTCATGATTAGGTGGGCTATATAAAATGTTTTTCTAACCACTTTGGCCACGTGGTTGTCAAATGAGGGATTGCTATCAACTTGGGTCCCCAGGTCCCTAATTACTTCTTCTGTACTTAATGGATTACCACCTATGTGGCAATTTGTGGGCATTTTGTTTTTGCCAAAGGGGATGACTATACACTTTTTGGCGTTTAGCTTGAGGCCATGGCTCTGGCACCAGTTGTCTGTTTCTATGAGGCCCTTTTGGAGGATGCTTGTGTCGGCTGGAGGGTCGATTATGGTGCCCAGTTTGCAGTCATCTGCAAACTTGGTCAGCCACAGTCCTTCCGTGTCGGCCTGTACCTCCGAGAAATATATACCGAACAAGAGAGGTCCCAGGACTGAGCCTTGTGGGACGCCACTTGTAACTGGTTTGGAGTCTGACATGGCTCCAGCAATTCTAACCATGTGGGTTCTGTCCTTGAGCCAGTTTGCAACCCATCTAGTGACATAGGTTCATAGATTAGTATGAGGCTAACTGCCCTTGCGAGCCATTTTAAGCCTAGCCAATTATCCCTTGTGAGACTCAAACCCTGCACCTTGTGTTTGTAAGGCAAACACCTTAACCATTAGGCTACCCTCCCAACCCGACATAGGGGTTTAAATTTAAGCTGGTGAGCTTATCTATAATGCCCGAGTGGGGTATTGTATCGAAGGCTTTTGCGAGGTCCAGGTAGGCTGTGTGGACCACCTTCCCCTCGTCAATGGCCTTGGTGATTGTTTCAAAGAAATCAACCAGGTTTAAGAGGCAGGATCTGCCCTTAACAAAGCTGAACTGGGTAGGATCCAGTGTCTGTAGGTCCCCAATATCTTTATTTATGAGGTCCATGATGATCCTTTCCATAGCTTTGCAGACCAAGCTAGTCAGGCTTATGGGGCGATAGTTTCCAGGATCCGTTGAGGCACCACCTTTGTGGAGAGGGACCACTGTTGCTGTACGCCACTCTTTGGGTACATAACCTGTAGTAAGGCTGAGATTGAACAGTAGTTTTATGTTTGGGTTTAGCTCTTCTTGGAGTTCATGTAGGATGCAGCCCGGGACAACGTCTGGTCCCATTGATGCTGTTTTTTGCTTTGGAGAGGGCGGCTCTTACCTGAGCATCTGAGATGTCAGGGGGGCAGCACTCTGCTAGTAATATAAATAATACTACTAAATATATCTAACTATCACTATAAGGTAGAAAATATATAAAAAAGTAGTAGAATAAGAATAAACACTACTGATTATATATAGGAAAAATCAACGCTACCCTAACGGGTGGGGGGGGAGGGGGGAAACTCTGAAAAAACTACAGGAAAAGAGTTTTTTAAAAGGGGGTTTCTCAAGTGTTTAGAAAGGGAAACACTAAGAGACAAACTCTAATAATAAAAAAACTATATATATATATATATATATATATATATATATATATACATATATATATATATCTATATATATATATATATATATATATATATATATATATATATATATATATATATATATATATATATATATATATATATATATATATATATATATACATATATATATATATATATATATATATATATATATATATATATATAATAAAATTGAAGAAAAGAGTTATATAACCTGGAGCCGGTAAAATCGCAACCTCGTAGCTGAAGTGGCAAACGAGATCTGGGTATCTGACACCTAGCACTGTTGGATAGGGGAGGGGCCTCGAGCCGGTAAATAGCTCTCAAACTTTAGTATAAGGCCGAGTCGGAGCCAAGGATCAGCTCCGAACCCATCCAGCAAGAATGAAGGCGAGATTGACAACTTAACATCACTAAACAATAGCTATGAAAATAGCTTTTTGTTTATAATAATTTTTCTCAATAACAAGAAAAAGGGTACTTAGCCACAGCCAAGAGGGAGACCATGTCCGAGCTACATGAGCGGCAAACGAGATCTGGGAATATGGAGCAGTGCAGCATGGGATACCTGCTTAGCCCAGCCAATAGAAAATTTCGAGCTTGAAAAGTTTGGCCGAGTCGGAGCCGATATTCGGCTCCGAACCCACGGGTAAGAATGTAGGCAAGACTGGACTACATAACATCATCAGTTTGGGGTAAGAATGTGACATAAACGAACTTGAGCAAGAGGGAGTGTATAAATATCTGGGACTTGATAGAGGATCAACAATAAATCATGAACAAATGCAAATAAAACTTAGTAAAAAGTACTTCAGAAGACTTAAATTAATCCTGAAAACAGCTTTGACATCTAGGAACAAAATCCAAGCTGTAAACCAATTTGCTCTTCCTGTCCTAACTTACAGTTATGGAGTGACTGACTGGCCCCAAAAAGTGCTGGATAGATTAGATAGGAAAATAAGGATGCTTCCTGCTCACCAAATGATTTATAAAAATCAGTGCATACCAAGATTATATATTCCCCATTCCAAAGCAGGGATGGGTCTCCTTGAAACTGACTACACGTACAGATCTACAGTCGTGGGACTCCACACATATCTGCTGACCTCACAGAACCCAAACGTAGTGAAAGTGTTGAAACATGATGAGACTAAATCTAAGATGACTTCCCTGCTTAGGCTAGCTGAAGCATATCGGCGTCAAGCAGGAATGGAAATCAAACCACAATTGGATAAAAAACAGGTAGCAAATGAATGTGCCAAAAAACAAAAAGAACATAAAGTGAATGACCAGATAAAAAGGCAAGAAATGTGGAAAATGCATAAATATAGTTGCCAGTATAGAAAACTTTTGGAAGTACCTCATGTTGATCAGGAACAAATGCAGGAATGGTTAAGGAGAGGCGAATTCAAACCAAGAGATGAAAGGTTAACATTGGCGGCACAAGATAGTGGGATAAGTACACGTTGGTTTACAAAGTCCATTGAACATGTGGGAGAAACAGACAAATGTAGGTTTTATAAAACAGAATTGGAAACAGTTGCACACCTCATTGCTGGCTGCAACCTACTAATGGCAGAAGGACTGTATACTGAAAGGCATGATAATGTGGCAAGATCGTTGCACTGGGGATTGTGCAAACATTATGGTACTGAAGTCGCTGAAAGACACCGGAAACATAAGCCACAAGGCATCATAGAAATTGATAAAGTCTGCAGCACATGGGATCATCCATTGCCAACAGTTCAAAAGACAGATGCTAGAAAACCAGGTACAGTGGTCCAAGAAAAGAAGACAAAAGTAGCATTGATCATTGAAATCACCACACCCAGTGACTACAGTAACCTGTGTATAGATAGACACAAAGTCATAAAATATCAGGATTTGCAAGCAGAGACTAGAGCAATGTGGAAGAAATATACCCAGATAGTTCCGATAGTAGTAGAAGTGAAAGGTCTTATAAAGAAGAGTCTACAATCATATTTAGATATGCTACCAATACATGTAACGCCATACGAATTGCAAAAGGAGTCATTACTGGGCACATTGCGGGTGCTGTGAAAAGCACTTTTGGCTGACATCAAAAAGTGAAACAATACTAATTTCATGAACTTTAATCGTACTTTGACTTAGGAATGGGGTCTATTCCTGTCACTGTATTAGAAACCCAAAAGATTTAGAGAAATTAAAAAAAGGGAGCCTTGCCAGAGGTATCACGAGAATCACAGAAGCCATGATACCACAAATCCTGAGGCAGTCCTTCAAAGTGGCCAAAGTCTGAGTGGAAAACCATAGAAATATATCTAGATATAGATCTATTTTTTCTTGTGGAAGCAAAGCTCTTTGAACTATGGTGTCTAGTTGACATCCCAAAAACAAAATACTGTGAGAACAAGTCAAGAAAGACTTTTAAATGTTCACCTGGAATCCCAATTTGTGTAAGAGATCTCTCACCCAAGAGGGAAATTCCTGACACTTTGAACAAAACTCTGCAAAGATAAGCAAGTCATCTTAATATGGAAAAATGTGGCTACCTTGTGACCTGCAATGAGCTATAAATGGAGAAAGTCACTTTGTGAACACTCTTGACCCAGTGGATACTCCAAAAGGTAAGGCAGAGAACTAGTAATGTGATCCAGACACAAAATTTTAAGAACTGCATGAAGTCTGGATAAATAAGAATGTGAAGATAAGCATTGTTAAAATCTAATGTTATGAGGAAACATGATTGAGAAAGAAGAGGTAACAGGTTGTGAATTGATATTTTCAATTTTGACACTATCAAAATCAGGTTTAGGAAAGAAAGAAAGATCCAGGACTGGTCTCCAATAATTTTCTTTCTTTGCCAATAAAACATCATAGAATAAAACCCCTTTCCCACTTTGGAAGTGGAAAGAGGCTCTATCACTCACTGAGACAGCATGTGATGAAGGACAGGTGGAAACAAGAGTGTGGTCTGAAGGATGAGGATTTACTTCCTGGAAAGGAGGAATTTTCTCCCACTGTCATCTGTAACCTTGATGAATAATCTTCAGAATCCATTTATCTGAAACTATCTGTTGCCAAAGACAGAAATGGAGATTCAAACTTTCTGAAAGAAAAAAAAGGGCTGCCAGAGTGGGAGGGGAGAACAAAGTCTCTTAAATAATGATTCTGACCTATTGGGCTGTCCTTGTCTTTGGGAGTTTCCAGAATGCTTCTTGGAACATACTTGCTATTTATTAAATGTCTGTTTATCTGTATTTTGTTGAGACTGTTTATTTTATTTCTTACTAAAACTGGATGAGGAGTTACAGAATCCCTTGGAAAGCTTAGAAAAGGAGAGCTGAAAAATCTTAGATTCCCTGTATCAGCTTGCGACTTTCACCACACTTTTTGATTACCTCTGCAGCAAAGGGGCTATAAACTAAATCTCTATCCAAAGAAGAAATTAAAATGTCATTGTTAACATCATTTGGGTGGTTCTCAGAACACAGCCACGGAAACCTCCTCAAACTGTACCAGTGGCCATAGCCCTGGAAGAAGTATCAACAGAGTCATACAGACACTGTATACAAAGAGTAGTGACTTGACCAATATAAGAAATTAAATTATTTAAAGCAGATTTTTTTCTCAAGAAGAAACACCAGATATAGCATTCATCATACTTTCACAAGTAGTCGAAACAAACCTTAACATATGAGCCTGATGATTCAAAATTCTGAAAAGCAAAGTTGCAGAAGCTTGCACTTTTCCCCATACTTATCAATAATCTTCCCAACCTTATCAGTGAGCATAGAATTGGAATTAAAGTGTTCAGCAGATGAAAAATCAGCTATAGCTTCTGGATCAGGTTTGGGAAGCGTGTATAAAATACTTGAAGAACTTTATACATCTTACCTTTTTAGGGGTTGCTGGCTGACAGAAAAATCTGCATGCAGTAGCCACATATCCTCCAAAGATGACAGAATTAAAAGTTATGTACTCACCATAACTAGGCATCTGAGTTGTCCATTTTCATTCTTTCTCAACCCATTGGTTTGTATCCGATCCTTGGATCTGAACTTGCCATATACCCAGACTTCGGATCCAACTCTTGAGCTCCTCTCTCTACTCATAATGCCTTAGTCTGTTCCCTTACCTCAGATTGAGTTTGTTGCTATTAAGCCCCCATAGCTAGACACAGACAAGAATAGCTGACTAAGAAAGGAAGGGTTCAAACTCAGAACTGTAAGTTCCAAAACACAGTCCTACAGGTCTCTCCAGAAAAATGAAGGATGGGGGATGGATGTGAGGGATGTACAGCACGAATGAAAATGGACAACACAGATACCTAGTTAAGGTGAGTACATAACTTTTAAATTTGATGTTGTCCTTTACATTCTTCTTCAACCCATGAGACAGTGTCCCCAGCTAAGTTGATCTTGGGTGGCCCTCATGGAAGGATTTTCCGGAGCACCGCCGAACCAAAGGCAGCTCTGTTTCCAGACATAATATTTAATTTGTAATGAGTAACAAAGGTATGACCATTTGACTATGTGGCTGCTGCGCAAGTATCATCAATAGATATTCTAGACCAAAAGGCAAATGAAGCAGCCATGGATCTGGTTGAATTATCCTTGGATGGTTTGGGTAATGCCATGTCTTGTTGAGAACAGATCCAAGAAATACAGTCTGTAATCCATTTGGCTAAAGTGACTTCAGAAAATGGGAGCCCCAGTCTTTTTGGTGAAAAGGAAACAAATAGTTGATCTGATTTTCTGATTGGTTTTGTCCTGTGAAGATAAAATTGTAATTGTTAGTGTACATCAAGATGAAGCATGTACTCTCTTTTATTTGAAAATTTTAATGAATGGATTGATCAATATTATTTTCAGAAGCCACTTTAGGTAAAAAGGAAATGTTTGTCCATAAGGCAACCCTATCTTTATGGAAAATGATGTAAGGGGGTTTTGATGAGTCTGGAGTTCAGATATCCTCTTTGTGGAACTAATGACTACTGAAAATACTGTTTCCCATGAAAGGAATTTTAAATCAGTTTAAGCTGAAGGTTCAAAAGGTTTCTGAGTTAGACCTTGAAGTATAACTGTGAGATTCCAGGGAAGTAAAAGATCTTTATTTGGTGGTCTGAGGAGAAACATACCCTTTAGGAATGTTTTGTATTATTTGGACAATGCCAAGGAATAATTTACGTCTCCTGTGTGGAAATTAGAAATAGCTGCTAATTGTAAGGAATAATTTTTGTCTCCTGAGTAGAAATGACAAATAGCTGCTAACTGTAGTTTAATGGTAAAGAAACTAGCTCCTTCTTTACAAAGAATTGCTAAAAATTAAAGTATTGCAGAAACTGGGGCAGAGAAAGGATCAAACTCATTATTCAACACCCAAAACGATAATGTTTCCACTTGCTCTTGTAAACTTTCTTTGCAGATTATTTTTGTGAAGCCAAAATAATGGTACATATGGGAGAAGAAAGCCTGGTCAGTCTAACCATTACTGGAAGTGTAGAAACCATGAGGATAGTTTGAGGGCCTGGATATTGGGATGCTGGACCCCTGATGGGTGTGACAGGAGATCCAGAGATGGTTGCAGTATCCATGGAGGATAACAAAGGTGAGACCATAGAAAGGGGAACCATACCTGTCGAGGCCAGAAAGGGGCAATGAAGATGACTATGACTAAGCTCTTCAGCCAGCTTCCTTTCTTCAGAAATTTGGGAATCAAAGGAGGGGGAGTAAGCATAAAAAAGACCGGAGGGCCAAGCATGGAGTAGAGCATCTCATGGTGATGCTCCCTAATGGGGAATAACAGCAAAGTACCTGTTGCACTTGTTGTTGTGGTGAGACACAAAGAGGTTGCAGCATAGTTGGCCCCAACGATGGAAGATCCTTTCCACCACAGATTGAATGAGAGACCACTCATGAGCCATCAGGATGGATCTGCTTTGTTTGTCCACTAACATGTTGGTTTTTCCTGGAATGTGCATTGCAACTAGAAAGCATTGTGATGAGATCACTCATTCCCACACTCTCATGGCCTCTCTGCAGATGGGATAAGACTGGATCCCTCCTTGTTTGTTGATTTATCAGACCACAGACATGTTGTCAGTTTCAATTGCAACAGTACCTAGAAGAACAGCATCTTGAAACACCTGCAACATATCTCTAGTATACTGATATGCAGATTGGACTCTTTGGGGACCACATGCCATGCCTTGGACCGTCTTTTCCAGGAAATTCCCCTCCACCCCTGTTGGGAAGTATCTGTGGTCACCTTTGGCCATTGGGGACTGCAAAACAAAAGGTTGGCCTACATGAATGTCGTCTGACGGAATCCACCAGTGAATGTGTTGCTTGTAAATTGGAGTTAGCTTGACTGGAAAGGATAGGGGTTGATGTAGAATGTACTACTGAACAGCTAGAGTCCATTGAAGGACAGTCATAAAGAAATGCACTAAGGGAAGTAATACAATGGCTGCTGCCATAGATCCTAATGCTCGAAGAACTGATCTTGCTTGAGGAGATGATGGGAAATAAGTACACAAACATGATTCCTGATAGTGGTATGCGATGAGCTGGTCGTGAAGCTACCTATGTTGTCATATCCAGAAGTGTACCAATAAACTCCAGGCTCTGGACTGGTGTCAGATTTGATTTGGCATAATTTATTGTTATCCCCAGTGACTGGCAAATCTGGAGCAAATAGTCCCTGGAATGTAGGAGAAGATGTTTGAAGGGGGTGGTGAGGAGCCAGTCATCCAGATATGGAAGCACTTGGAATCCTTTGCGTCTCAGATGAGCAGCCACCACTGCCATGCATTTGGTAAACATCCTGGGGGCTGTGGTGAGTCCAAAGGGCAAGGCTCTGAATTGGTAGTGACTGTCTCTCAGCCAAAAGCACAAGTGTCTTCAAGAGTGCCTGTCTATTTTGATGTAAAAGTATGCATCCTGAAGATCTATCAAGCACATGCAATCATCCTTATGAAGAAATGGCAGGATGGACTGTACTGTGACCATTCAAAACTTCACCTTCTACACATACTGATTCAGTTTGTTTAGATCCAAAATTGGTCTGAGGTCCCCTGCCTTTTTGGGCACTAAAAAGAAACATTAGTAGTTCCAAACCCTATCTAATCTGGTGGGACCTTTTAGGTGATTCTTTTTTCTAGCAGCTTTTGAATTTCTATTGTTGTGTCTTTCCTCTGACTGGGTGGAATGTCGGGAAGTTTCTTCCTTTTGTGAAAAAAAAGTTGGAAAAATTAAATGGAACAGCCTCTGGATATGATATTTAGCACCCAGATATCTTTTGTTATGTTTGCACAGGCTTCTGGGTGCAGGGATAATCATCCCCAGACTGCCTCCAGAGATGGACAGTCAGTCAGCACTGGGTCTGTCCGTAAAGGAATCTTGGAAATCCTGGTCCTGTGGACCTCCTCTGCCTCTATGGCAACATCTCCCATTAGAATTTCCTCCTCTGCCTTTGGAGGAATTGTCCCTGTATGGATCTTGGAAAGGTCCCTGAGATTTTCAGAACCGTATCTTCTTACCACCTCTCTGATTCTGGGAAAAGGTCCATTGAGGGGCAGAAAACTTGATTTCCATGGTCGACACAGCCTTTCCATCTTGTTCACTGTGGGTAAGTGTCTCTTTTACTGATGGCCCAAATAAGGATGTGTCATCAATTGGGGCATTGCTAAAAGAATTCTTAAAAGGCTCTGCAAAAGTCCCATAGCTGCATCAAGGCATGTCTCCTTATGGCAATGCCCAAACCAATCTCTCATGAGGTGCTTTCAGCTGTGTGAGAAATCAACCTCATTGAAGGGTTAGATATAGGCAAGACAGTGGCCAGCTACAAGGACATTCTTTTGGAATCCTCTGCAGATATGGATTCTGAGACAGTATTTGATAGCACCTTGCTCAAATCTCTCTGAAGTCATGTGAAGTGTGCCAGGTAATTAAGAGACCTCAGGGCAAAGGTCATTGAGGCAAAGACTCACTTTCCAAATCTGTCCAATGCTCTAGACTCCCTGTTTGGCAGATGGAAAGAAGAGCTCTGTTCTGTTAGCTCTTTCTTGCTAGCTGTCACCACCATCATAGCATCAACTGGGACTCCTTTGTTCCAGTGGGGTCTATTTTTTGGAGGGGCTAAGAATTTGTCAGGTCTTTCCAGAAAAGTTTCAATGGTATCTATTTTTTTCCAAGCCAGGCTGGAAACTAAATTAATGAGTTTGTCCATGGGGGGATAACCCAAGACATAGATAGGCCAGAACCAAAAGTTTTCAAAAATATCAAATCTTCTGGAGAAAGGTTTTCAGAAGACCAGCCAACTTTTTGCCTAAGAATCTCTAAAATGTCTCTGACGGAAATGTCATCTGGTGATGATCTGGGGGACCCTTCCCCTAGATGTGTACTAGGCTAATGGCCCTGAGGCCTTTACAAGCCTAGCCCACAGGATTACCCCGGCATAGTGCCACCCGACCTTAGTTCCCAGTGTTTCTATTGAATAAAGCAACTGGAGTGATCCCTGGGGTGAATTTTTTATTTCCCATCCACTCATCAAGATTTCTCTTGAAGAGGGCCAGTGAGGTCCTCTGCTTGACATGTATGGGAAGTTTATTCCATAGCATGGGCAGTCTCTGGATTATGAACCTGTCCCTCCAGCATGTTCTGTTCATTGTGGTAATCAGGTTGAGGTCTCTGGAGTGTGTGGTACAGAGGGATTGGGATTTCTTTGGATGTAGCATTTCTAACAGAGCTGGGTCAGACATGGCTTTGTAAGTCAAGCAGAGATCGCCTCTCAGTAGGTGATGTGAGACAGAGAACAGTTGGAGTTTTTTTAGTCTGTCCATATAGGACAAATGTTTAAGGTCTAGGATCCTTTTTGTGAGGTACTTTTGCGGCCACTCCAGTTGATGCAGGTGTTTAGTGAGATACATGCCAAATGGGACACTGTACTCAATGATTTGCCTAATAAGGGAAGAGTAAAGGGAGACAATGACCTCTTTCTTCCTGGATGCAAAACCCTTAGTAATGAGATGTGCCACATAGAAGGACTTTCTGACCACAGTGGCATGTGGTGGACAAAAGAGAGGTTGCTGTCAACCTGTGTTCCTAGATCTCTTATAACACCTTCTGTGTTCAGTGGACTACCATCAATGTGGTAATTCAAGGGAACCATGTGTTTCCCAAAGGAAAAGACAACACATTTTTTGGCATTGAGCTTAAGGCCATGGTTCTGACACAAGTCATTGGTCTCAGTGAGGCCTTTCTGTTAATAATAGCTCCGTGTCGGCCTGGACTTCAGAGAAGTAGACACAAAACAGGAAGGACCCAGGACCGAACCCTGTGGGACTCCACTTGTGACTGGTCAGCAGTCTGACTTGGAGTTAGCTACTTTCACATTGTGGGTTTTATCTGTGAGCCAGTTTGCAACCCACCTAGTGATATAGGATTTGATGCCTAGCTTAGTGAGTTTTTCTATGATTCCCGAGTGGGGAATGGTATCAAAGGCCTTGACCATATCAAGGTAGGCTGTATAAACCACCTTGCCTTCATCCACAGCTCTGTTGACTGACTCAAAGAAGTTGACCAAGTTGAGCAGGCATGATCTACCCTTCATGTGCCTCCACATGCACTTTCTATTCCAATACACTTCCTCTGGTGGATGCTCAGGGGAGTCATTGGAAGAGATAGGAAGTTCCTCTACCAGAACTGACTGAACACTTGTTGGAACTGGCTGACCTGTGGAGTAGGTCTGATCGACTCAGAGCACGGTGCCAATGAGGGAAAAGGAGTGGATTCAAAAATATGCAAAGGCAGTTCGCTGGATAGAGAAAATGCCCTTTCCACAATCTCAATGGCAGATGGACTAGGAAAAGCCTCAATCAGCCGAGCTGGAGACAATGCTCCCAGCAAAGATCAACCTTGACCACCCCCAGATCTGTGCCTCAAGAATGGAGCAGGAACCAAACTGTCCACAGCCAAGGCTCCGAAGGGCAGGGCCAGATCTGACAACATTGGACTCAATCCTGGCCCCATGGATCTGACGCCAACACTTCGCCTCTGGGACCCATTCTGATCCAATGACATCAGCATGGAACCAGTCAAATATACTGTCGGAGTCAAAGAAGAAATCTTCTTCAGATCCGACTCCAAACCTCTCAGGGATTTCAGATCCTGCAACTCTGAAACAGTTAGATTGGAGAAAGAGAGAGAACAGTGTGGGATGATGTAGGGAGGTTCACCGATCCTATAGTAGATGGAGCCGGTATGACACCCATCTGGATCTAAGCTCTGAGAAATGTTTGCATTATCCTATCCACATCTACTTGTGATAAACCTCTGGAGGACATGGAAGATGTAGTGGATGGGGGTCTTGAATGTCTCTTAGGGGTTTGCAACAAACTAGACTGCAGAGTAGGAGATATAGGTTTAATGATATACTCTGCTAAATGACTGCTTTCTGAAGTGCCAGGTTTTGGATCCAAGAACCTTGGATCCAAAGAAGATGCCACTGGACTTGCTGATATAACTATTGGATCTGAAAATTTCTGAACGGAGGGTTTCGGATCTGAATGTTGGTTTTTAAGATCTGATGCAGTCGGATCAGAGACCTTTATGGCTTTTAAGTGGTGGCTCCGACGAAGGCTGTGGACTTTGGCAAGGAGAGTTTTCTTTGTTCCAATGGAGTATATCTGACCACTATAGAGGGGGTTTGAGCACCTGAAGACGTAGCAGTAACAGGAAGAAATCTCTTTAATATTAATTTGTGGTGTCAGTCAGCCAAGGCCCTTGGAATAAATGTTGAACAAACTAAACAGTCTGTATCCAGGTGACTGGCTCAGAAGCAACAAATAGACTTCTTGTGGGCATCCGAATTTGGAATCTTGTGTGCACAAGAAGTGCATTTTTTGAAACCCTTCAGTTTATCTGACATGGTGGAAAAAGCAAAACACCAACAGTATAGGCTATCAATGAAAAGAAGCAATACAGTGAAAGGAAAAGGGCAGCTTTTTTTCTTAAGTGAGAGAAAGTAGATAGAAAAGGATAATTACCAACAATGGTAATTTAAAAAGATTAACTTGATTATAAGGTAAATAGAATACCAGCTATAGTAAAACGGAGAGTACTATATATAAAAATAGTAGGAGTCCTAACGTCAGTGAGAAACTATGAGGAAGGATGATTAGAAACAGTATAAGGCAGTAAAACAACTTTTGAAAATAGAATAAAAGATTAACTCACAAATATTTACTATATACTAGCTTGAGAGAGGAACCTGCTGTGATGACATGAGGTAGGGCCATCTGTGCCAGGGATAGTAGGGCAGTGCATGTGCAACATATGCCATCATAGCTAGCTGGGGTTTGGTAAAGAATTTTATGTAATTTGACTATCACACAGATTTGTACAGATACTTGAGTTAAAAATGCATCAACAGTCGGTCCTGCTGGACAGAAAAGAGATATATGTGTATGTCAGACAGCATTTTTATAACTGATTAAATATATCTGTAAGGGAAGAGGTTAATCTCAGCCCAGCTAAATTGAAAAATAGGTTGAAAATTAAATGGGTTGGTTTAGGGCATAAAGATTTTATCTTTCAGGTCTGATTGCAGCCAAAGGCAAAAATGTCTGGGAAACCAGGACTAGGAATCTTACTGTATTGTCCTTGGGAGTGAATTGATTGCTAGTCTGGAAGGGTGGACATTTTTGAAACTGTTTTATAGCTTTCAGATGCTGCATCAGATCTTAGCAAAGCTCTGGGTATGTATTGTACCAGAGTCAGGTGACCAGATGTGATGTCATTCTATAAACAGCACTGAAGTGATTCTTTAGATATTAATGAGAGATATGATGGAACTCTTGCAGCATCACTTTGTTTTTCAGAACCCGGCAGGAAAGATCTCTCACAGATATCTCACACAAACAAATACCTCATCTTGCCTTGCTGTAGTAAGCAACTCAACATTCATCATCTTGTCTTGCTGTAGTAACTTAACTAGGTAACAGTAATTATTTAGTCAGTCAGGAAAATATAGTGAGATTAGTTAAGTATTGTTTTTCTGCATCTGTGTGAATCTATCCAACTGTTTTTTTTACATCTCCTGTGATTGAAAGTCTGGTGTTTATTGTAACTAGATATTCAGCATGCTCATGTTTTCTATTTTATTATTTATTATTACACATTTCTATACCTTCCACTGTGGCTGATCTTTTACAGAATACTTTTAACATCTCAAAAATACTTATGCTTATTTTAGTGACACTGTGGCCACTCCTGAAAATCTTGCTGCATTGGTCAAACTCTACCATTTGCATTAGTATTAATTTTACTCAGTATAACTAGGTACCCTTGTAAGAGCCTTAGAATAGCTGACTGGTGGCAGGATAATTACTTTATAGTCTGGGCAGATGGAGCACAGATGATAAATCTGTGCCAGCCTTTCCCAGGTGTGTGTGCGTGTGTGTGTGTGTGTGTGTGTGTGTGTGTGTGTGTGTGTGTGTGTGTATGTGTGTGTGTGTGTGTGTGTGTGTGTGTGCGCGCGTGTGCGTATGTGAAAATCAAATATCCAAGTGTGTGTGTCAGGTACTTGGAACAGGGACACAGAGCTCCAGAATGGTCAGTGTGGGGTCTTGTTTGGGGCCTGGAGAGAGAGACAGAGTCCAGGCCCAGGTCTGGAGTGTGCTCCCTGTGTGCTCTTAAAGGACAACTCCCCCCAAATGTCAAGTTTTTCTTTCCAAAAAGTGTTTTTCTTTCCCTGTAATCCAAGACTAAACACTTCACATACAGAAAAAAAAAGAAGTTATGTTCTTACCATAATGTTCCATCTGTGTTGTCGATCTTCATTCATTCTTGATTGCTGGGTTTCGGTTCCGACCCTCAGAACTGACTTGGCCATTATATCAAGGTCGTGCCAGCCAGAAACTCTCAAGCCATGGCTACCCATACTGCCTGTCTTCCATTCCCCTCAGATTGAGTTTTCCCCATAGAATAGAAAATCATGAAACCTTTGTCTGAGCAACAACCCTACTAGGACCCCAGGATGAGTAGCAAATGTTCAGGAGATTTTTGGAGGGGGTAGGTGGGTGGAATGTTAAGAATGAATGAAGATCAACAACACAGTTGGAACATTATGGTAAGAACATAACTTATTTATCTGATGTTGTCAATCTTCATTCATTCTTGACTGTTGGAACAGAGTTCCTAGCTACTTCATGCCATGGGAGGCCCTAGGGAAGGATATTCCTGAACACCATAGAGTCAAAGGATACTCTTCCCCTGGAGACCATGTCCAATTTGTAATGAGTGATAAAGGTATGGGGAGTAGCCCAAGTTGCGGCTGTACATATGTCATCCATAGAACCTCTGGAATGAAAGGCTACTGAAGTGGAAACAGATCTGGTAGAATGAGCCATAACTTTTGTTGATAAGTCCAGCTTATTTTGTTGATAAATAAAAGTGATGCAGTCTCTCAACCATTTTGACAGAGTAACTTTCGAAACCAATTTGCCCAGTCTAGTACCTGAAAAGGATATGAACAATTGGTCCAATTTTCTAAAGGATTTTGTTCTAGCCAAATAAAAATGTAATTGTTTGTGTACATTCAACAAATGTAAACAATATTCTTCCTTGTCTGAGAAATTTGGGAAGAAAACTGGTAGATCTATGGACTGATTAATATTGGAATCTGACACTACTTTAGGCAGAAAGGAGGGATTAGTTTTGAGTGATACTCTCTCTTTGTGAAAAATGATATACACATGTTTTACACACAGAACCTGCAATTTGGAGATTCTCCTGGCCGATGTGATGGCTACTAAGAATAGAGTTTTCCAAGATAAAATTTGATATCACAAGTGGCTGCTGGCTCAAAAGGCTGATGGACTAACGTTAAATTCCAAGGTGCAATGGGCTCTTCAAAAGTTGGTTTTAAAGGTAAAGTGCCCTTAAGAAAGGTTTTGCAGAGACAGTGAGACATCTAGGAAAGGCGATTGAAACCATTATGGAAATTTGAAATGGCAGCCAAATTAACTCTAATGGTAGATGTAGAGGCTCCCAACTGAAATAAGGTGGACAAGTATTCCAAGACCTTATTGATTGAGGCTGAAAAGGGATCAGTAATATTCTTTTCATCAGACCAAAGCACAAATCTCTTCAATTTGCTAAGATAAAGTTTTATGGTGGATGGTTTATGAGAAGCCAGAAGTATCTTTTGTACTGGGGAAGATAAATTATTTTGCCTGGCGATTACTGGAAGTGGAGAAACCAAGCCATCAGCTTCAGATTTCGTAGGCTGGGATGAACCAGGCCCTGAGGATGAGACAACAAGTCTGGAGTTGGATCCAGAATTCATGGACGGTGAACTAAGTGAAGCCAGAAAAAAGGAAACCAGACTTGATGGGGCCAATAAGGTGCAATGAGAATCACTTTGCTTCTCAACCATTGGGCTTTCTTCAAAAATTAGATAATTAGAGGGATTGGTGGAAAGGCATAAAGAAGTCACAGGGGCCAATCATGGAGAAGAGCATCTCTCAGGGACTCCCCCCCCCCCAGGGGATACTAGGGCAAAGTAGCTGCTGGATTTGTTATTTATGGGAGAGGCAAACAGATCCCAGCAAGGCTGACCCCATTGACGAAAAATCTTTGCCGCAACATCAGGATTGAGAGACCACTGGTGAGGCAGGAGAATGCATCTGCTCAGTTTGTCCTCAATCACATTGGAGTTCCCCCAAATGTGGACTGCTATCAGAAAGTGGATGGAGGGGATCGCCCATTACCAAACTCTTAGGGCTTCCTGACAAAAAGGGCAGGATCTGGTTCCCCCTTGTTTACTGATTTACCAGTCTACCGACATGTTGTCTGACTGAATAGCAATTGTCCCTGAAGGGAGGGTAGATGGGAATGTTTGCAACAGTAAGAGCACTGCCCTCAGTTTTAGAATGCTGATATGCAAACTGGCCTCTAAAGGGGACCAAGTGCCGTGGACTGTCTTTCGCTGAAAATGCCCACCCCGCCCTATCAGGGATGCATCTGATTTACTATGGCCTTGGGCTGAAAGGGTTAAATGGGGTGGCTCCATAACTTGCCTTCTGGCTTCATCCACCAATATAAATCCTTTTTGTACCAGTTGGTTATTTGGATTGGGTGGGACACTGGATGAGTTAACATTGACCACTGTGATGCCAGAAGCAACTGAAGCAGCCTTATGTGGTATCTCGCCAGAGGAACTAAGGTGATTGTCGGTGTCATGGATCCCAGGAGCTGTAACCCCTGGTGAGCTGGAACTTTGTTTTGAGAGAGTACCACTTGAAGTTGTGACCTCAACTTCTCTAGTCTGTGAAATGGAAGAGCAGCCATGCAAGATTTTGTGTTTAGTCTTGCTCCGATTAATTCTGTGTCTTGTGAGGGGGATAGCTTTGACTTTTCTTTGCTTATCAAGATGCCTAATAACTCAGCAAGCCGTAGAATGGAGTCCAAGGTGGAAAGCAGCAGATGCCTGGTGGAGGCAGTGAGGAGCCAGTCATCTAAATATGGAAACACATGGAATCCCTGTAGCCTTAAGTGAGCTGCTAGCACTGCCATGCATTTGGTGAACACCCTGGGGGCTGTGGTGAGAGGGCAGTGCTCAAAATTGGTAATGCCTGCCTCCTTGCCAGATGTGGTGGTATCTTCTAAAGTGTTTGTCCATTTTTATGTGGTAATACACGTCCTGAAGATCTATGTAGCACATCCAATCATCTTTCTTCAGAAAGGGAAGGATAGACTAAACAGTGACCATCTGGAATTTTGTCTGTTGAACAAACTTGTTCAGAACACAGAGGTCTAAGTCTTTTTCAGCACTAAAAAGAATCTTGAGTAAAATCCGGATCCTATTTGGTTCTGGTGGGACTGTTTGGATGACTCTTTTTTGAAGCAGCTTTTGGATTTCAAATGCTGATATATTCTTTTGACTGGGTGAAACATTGGGGATTCGCCTTTGGGGTCTGGGATAAAGATTGAGGGGGATATGGTAACCTCTGGTAATTATTGTCTGCAACCAGGAATTTGATGTTATTGTGTGCCAGGCTGAATGGTGCAGAAAGAATCTTCCCCCGACTGCTTCCAGAGGTAAGCAATTGGGCCGCTGCTCCGGCGCGCTGGTAGGTTGTCCAGAGAAGGAATCCCTTGAACTATGGTTACACGGGCCCCCCTGCTATGGGAGGGGCGTCTTCCCAAAGAGTTCCCACCTCTGCCCCAGGAGGAATACTCACCATGTGTGTCCCGAAAAGGCCCTTAGGAATTTCTGAACCACATCTTTCCACTCCTCTGATTCCTGAAGTAAGCTTGTTGAGGAGTGGAAAAATGCACGCCCATAGCAGAAAGGGTCTTTCCATCCTTCTCATACCTGGCTAATGTGTCTCTGACTTTTGGGGTAAATAACGATGAAGCATGAATGGGAGCATTGATAAAGGAAGACTTGAAGGGGTTCGCAAAGTCACATAAGTGCATCCAGGCATGATGCCTAGTGGCAACGCCTGTACCCACTGCCCTGGACATTCCTTCGGCTGTATGTGCAATAAGCCACATTTATGAGTTGGAGATCGACTCTAGGGTGTCAAGCTGGGAGGCAACCTCATCATAGACCTTGTCAGACACTGCTCCTGCTAAGGTCTCTGAAAGCTCAGTTATCAGATCCCTTTGGAGTCATGTGAAATGTGCCAAAAAATTCAAAGACCATATGGCGAAAGTTGACGAAGCAAAGACCCACTTCCCAAATCTGTCTGTCGACTGGGACTCTTGGTTTGGAGGAAGGACAGTTGGACTCTCCTTGGCGAGTTCCTTTTTTGTGGCATGTGCCACCACCATGGCATCTACTGCTAGACATTTTGATTAGTCAGGCTGATCCTCGGGCGAGGAAAGAATTTTGTCCGGTCTCCAGGGAATTGGCTCTATAGTATCAGCAGCCTTCCACACATGCTGCACAATGAGTTTGACCAGTTCATCGACAGGTGGGGTCAGCCAAGAAGTAGAAGGCTGGGGACAAAAAGCCTGCAAGAAAACACATTCCTCGGAGGATGGGTTTGTGGACTTCCAATCATAGGTTCATAAGTTCATAGGTAGGTACTAGACTATTGGCCCTTGGGCCTATATAAGCCTAACCAAAAAGGTACCCTAGCTTTCGCCACCCAAGAAAATTATTTACCTGTGCCCCTGTCGAGCAGAGCCACAGAAGTGATCCCCAGGGTGAATTTTCTATTTCCCATCCAATCATCAAGATTTTTCTTGAAGAGTGCTAATGAGGAGCTTTATTTGATATAGACAGATAGTTTGTTCCAGAGTATGGGAAGTCTCTGGGACAGGAATCTATCCCTCCAGCATGTCCTGTTTATTGTGGTGACAAGGTTTAGGTCCCTAGAGCGTGTAGCTCGGAGGGATTGGGATTTCTTTAAGTGGAGCATGTCCAACAACTCTGGGTGTGATATAGCTTTTTATGTTAGGCAGAGATCGCCTCTGAGTAGGCGATATGCAACAGAGTAAAGCTGGAGTTTTTTTAGATGGTCTGCGTAGGCCATCTGGTTGAGGCTGGTAATCCTCTTTGTGAGGTATTTCTGCGGCCTTTCCAGTTGTTGTAAATGTCTTGTGAGGTACATACCAAAAGGGGCATTGTACTCTATAATGCGTCTAATGAGTGACGAGTAGAGGGGAATGATGAACTTTTTTCCTGGATGAGAAACCTTTTGTGATGAGGTGTGCCACATAGAAGGATTTCCTGACTACTGTGATGATGTGATTATCAAAGGAGAGACTACTGTCCACCTGTGTCCCAAGGTCTCTTATCACACTTTCGGTGTTAAGTAGACTACCGCCTATGTGGTAATTCATGGGTACAGAGTTTTTACCAAAAGGGATGACAATGCACTTTTTGGCATTGAGCTTGAGGCCATGGCTTTGACACCAGGCATCTGTCTCAGTGAGGCCCTTTTGTAGGATGTCCACATTGTTAGGAGTTTCGTTTATGGCTCCTAGTTTGCAGTCATCTGCGAACTTCATTAGCCAAAGACCTTTTGTGTTAGCCTGTACTTCAGAGAAGTAGATACCAAACAGGAGAGGACCCAGGACCGAACCCTGTGTACTCCACTTGTCACTGGTCTGAAGTCAGATTTGGAGTCTGCTACTTTCACAGTGTGGGTTCTGTCAGTGAACCAGTTGGCAACCCATCTTGTGACATAGGGATTTATACCTAGTTTAGTGAGTTTATCTATAATTCCAGAGTGGGAGATGGTGTCGAAAGCCTTAGTGAGATCTAGATAGGCTGTGTGAACCACCTTACCCTCATCTATGGTTTTGGTGACTGCTTCAAAGAAGTCTGTCAGGTTTAGGAGACATGATCTGCCTTTTACAAACCTGAACTGGGTGGGGTCCAGAGTTTGGAGATTACCAATGTCTTTGTTTATAAGTTCCATGATGATACATTCCATGGCCTTGCAGACCAGGCTCATCAGTCTAATGGGACGGTAGTTCCCAGGGTCCATGGTGGATCCCCCTTTGTGGAGTGGAATAACCATCACTGTGCGCCATTCAGTGGGCACAAAGCCTGAGCTGAGGCTATGACTGAACATGGTACTTAGGTGGGGTGCCAGTTCGTTCTGTACTTCATGTAGAACGCAGCCTGGGATGTTGTCAAGTCCCATGGATGCTTTGTTCTTGGCTTTGGACAGTGTGGTTTTTACCTGTGTAGCCATGATTACAGGAACTTTGCATTCTTTCAGTATAGAGATGGGCCCTTTAGGGGGTGGGGGGCGGGTAAAGTTAGCACTGAACCTATCTGCCAGGATGTTCACAATATCAGTTGGTTCTGTATATTTAGTGCCAGTGTGCTGCACCTCAGAGCAGATCCGAGTGTTGCCATTGAGATTCTTGACAGCTATAGAATGCTTTGTGGTTGTCTTTAGAAACAGTGGCTATTTTGTTTTCTTAACTAGCTTTGGAGGATTTTATGAGTGATCTCAGCTTCTTACTCAGGCTGACCAGGTAGTTCCTCCAATCATGGGATTTTACTCTTTTTTGCAGCAGCTTCTTTCTTCTGTTGTAGAATTTGTTTATGGCAGGGAGATCACCTGATTGGCTTCCTTTTTTTGGAGGATAGCATCTTGGTTCTGTTAGGGATAGCATGATCCATGCACTCGTGTACGTGCCTATAAAGTGCATTTGTGTAGGATTCAGCAGTCGTACCTCTATTGTCCGTCTGCATGGGTGTCGTGACCCTCTGTTTTAGAATTTCCAGGATGTCTCTGACTGAGACATCTTCAGGGGGTGACCAAGGGGACCCTTCCCCTTCATCGAAATCTGTATCCTCAGTGACCGATTTGTCTGGAGAATCCAGGTGCTTCCTCCTGCACAATCTTTTACAGGGTGGCTCCTCGGGGGGAAGATCCGAGGAGGACTCTGAAGAGAAGAGACCCTGCAACAGGGTGACTTGCTGCTCTTGTGCCTGCTGCCCAAAGGTAGCAGATTGTGACAGCTGTGAGCCAGAGGATACATAGAAGTGACACTCTGACGGGAATGGTGCCAACTGTGAGAGTGCTGATTCCAGGGCTCTCTCTGTAATCTGGAAGGCAGGCCCACCCGAAGAGGGATGCGAGTCTGGAACTAAGAAAGACAACCTCAGAATTGGGGTCACACCCCGCAATGATGAGCCCACCTCCAGAGTAGGAGCTGCAAAAGGACTCATAACTACCAGGGAACAGGAACTGTAGACGGCACCGTGGAAAAAATCAGAGTTGATCCAGGGATCGCAGAACCAGCAGCCAAATCACGGTCCCATGGGTGGGTTGGTTCTGATAGAGCCACAGACCACAGAGTCGGTTCTGGGACCAAGGTGAGATCCACCATTGGCACTGAAGTAGTTGGCACCGGGAACATCAAAGTCACGGGTTCCAAGATCTGCAGAGAGTTTGAAGGAGGAAGATAACTGGGAGTCCTAGGAGGGTAATCCTTGGCTCCAGATGGGAGAGAGGTTCTAGAGGGGGCAGGAAGGCATCTGGCCGCTAAGAGCTGATCCACTAATCTGACTACATCAAGCTCTGAAAGGCTCCTGGTGGAACGGACGGACACCCCCAAGGGCAATTCTGCCCTTTCAAGAAATGGACTTAATTATTGACCCAAGAAGGGGTCTGTAGATGGGGAGTATCAACCAATAATTTGCTTTGCAGTGGAGGAAATAACTGGAATGCTTGGGGAGACTATTGTTGGTGCTGAGAGGGTTATCGGTACCAATGATAAGGTTGGTGCCATAGGAATTTTGGTAGTTTCAGCAGTTGCTGGTACCATGGGAGACGTGACTGGCTTCGATGCCAGATCAGAAGTCGGTGTAGATTTCGGTATCTTAGGCCTCATTTCCGAGGGATGAGTCTGCACCTGGGCCTTAGAAGATTTAGCTTCCTGTACTTTAGGTGACATAGGAACAGAGTGACTCCTTTTCTTGGATTCTTTTCTGGGAGACTTAGGTGTCTCCACCTCAGACAAAGCCTCACTAAAAGGGCAATTTTGCAGCCCCTTGAGGATATGTTTGTTACACCTCTCTGCAAGGGTACGAGCACTGAAACCCTTGCAGATTTCACATGGTGGCTGTATTTCCAAATGTGGCACCCCCAAACAATAAACACATGAAAGATGCCCATCAGAGTTGGGCATCATTCTGCCACATTCCTCACACTGCTTGAACCCTGTGGTTCCATTTTGTTTTTCTGCCATCTTTCTAAAACATCAAAAGGGCACGTGCACAGACAAACAGACTCACACACGCACATACAAACTAAGGGGCTGTACCAACAATGATAGTTAGAAAATTACCCCAAAGAGGGTAAAAAGAAGAAAGAAGGGAAATAAGGATACCAGTGATGGTATTGAAGAATTTTCCAGAGGTAAATGGAAGGGAGGGGTCTATACTAACAATGGTAAGAGAATTTACCTGATAAGGTAAAGGAATATATGAGCACTCATACCAAAAACACAGCAATAACAATAACTACCAAGGAGAGACAACAAAATAAGGAATTAGAGAATATATGTATATCCTACATATGAAGGAAAAAATGTAGCACTTAGCTGAAAGCACGGCTGAGTCGGCTGACGCATCCGATTTTCTACACGGTAAATAAGATCTGGGGGGAAGGGAAGACAGGCAGTATGGGTAGCCTTGGATTGAGAGTTTCTGGTTGGACCGAGCTTGATATAACTGCCTAGTCGGTTCCGAGGGTCGGAACCGAAACCCAACAGTCAAGAATGAATGAAGACTGACAACATCAGATCATAATTTAATAATTATGTTTGCCTTTCTTTCCTCCATCTGTCTCATCTGTTAGATCATAACAGTTAGTTAGAGTGGTATATAATTAATTTAGGTCACTTATCCCAACAACAGAGCTGTTAAGAAAACAATGTCATTTTAATGTGCCTTATCAGCAGGGTTGCCAAACGTCCCTATTTGAGCGGGACTGTCCCGGAATCAACAGCCTGATCCTCAGTCCTGCACTGCCGGTTAAAATCCCAGCGAAATAGCCCCCGCTTTGTTTTTTGATTGGTCCGTATGCCAATATACGAGCCAATCAGAAAATCGCAAAACAGAGCTAATTATGTTTAATGTGAAACTGCCTGATGTTCCACATTGAAGAGAAGAGGGTCTGCTATGAGATTTTTTGATTGCCTCATACACCGGCATACGGGCCAATCAAAAATCACGAATCTACTTGTGTTTAATCCGGAACTGCGGATTAAAGACCTTTTTTTTTTGTCTTCACTTAGCATGAAAGACCTGTTTTTTTTTTTTTTTTTTTGTCCCTACCTGTGCCGTAAGAAATCTGGCATCCCTGCTTATCAGTTACAGATTGCTAGCATCACACCTCAGATAAATAGCGTAGCCTGAAGTCTGAACAAAATCAGGGCTTTCAAGGTTAGTTTTCAGATTCAAATGTCTTTTCCTGTAATAAAACTCAGTGCACAAAGAAAAAAACAAATATGTTACTCTAACTTCTTACTTTCTGTCAGTATATAATTTTTGCATTTTTTTCTACACTGTAATTTCTACAAAAGTGCATGTTTCTTCTGGAGCTGTGGAAAAAGATTAACATCAAAGACTTTAATTCTAATTACAATATTTAAAACAGTGAATGGAACACAAACCATTTCAACACCTATTAATCACAGGGGTCAGATTTCTCACACTTGAACACTGAGCAGGTTACTTTGAAAAGAACAATTAACTAAGCTACATTTTCAAGCCTGTCACTCAAACATTCCTTAAAGGGACAGTTCCAGGGATTTTTTTTTATTGTTTTGATTCCGCCTTTGTTTACATTTCAGGTTTGCCTTTCTCAGCATGATCACCTTTGGCTGAGGGGGGTGGGGGAGAGTGCCTGAAGGAAGTCTCAAAGGTGTTAGCCAAATTCCATCTCAAATTGCAGTTGTGCTAACAACAGTGGCCCTGTGAGCCACTCATTAATTTGATCTGTACATTTTGCCTACTTGGAAAAATAGCCTTTCATGCATTTTATGACCTGACTACTGCTGCTACTCTAGAAAGCACATCAATAATGCAAAGCTTTTAAAACATTAGTAAACAAGAGTTTCTTTCACTTCATATTTTGCTCAGTGCTTATTGTGAATCCTGGCTATCTACAACAATTTTATGACATGGCTTCCACCTATAGAAAGCATCTGAGTCAGGCAAACAGTAGTGGAAACCATATTTCTCTTTCATGTTTTACTGTATTCTGATTTTTGAATACTAGCCTGATGTAGTGACTTTCTGACCTGCTGGTAATTCTATAGAAAGCAAATGCGTGACAGAAGGTTATAACATTAGTAGACACACTCTTCTATTCCTTTTTTAGCTTCTACTTTGATATGCGCTTATTTCTGAATACTACTAGACAAATGTACTATTTTTTATGAGCGGACTGCTTGTACATCTGTAGAAGCATAAGTGATGCAAAATTTAAAAATTAGTACATACTGATGTCCCTTTTCCCTGGCATAGCTTTCTTTATTTTAAATATGAGCCAGGCGCTGGGGTACAGTTCCCCAATCCAATGTAAGTCAGAGAGGAACACAAATCCAAAGATTAGTTTATCTTGGGAGCTGAAACAAGACTGGAACTGTATATTTACGGAATATTTAAAAGTAAAATGACACTCTGGGTGGGAATGAAAGTGACGTGTTGAAGCAGACGTATCTTCTGTCAGCTTAATTTGGACCCTAATTTTAAACATTGGGATTGTCCATTTAAAATGCTGCAATAGAGATGCCCACTAATGAAAATCAAAGGAAGCAAAGTAAATAAAAATGCAGATTGATGCTGACAGTGAAAAGTAAGCAGTCACAGCAATGTTAACTGATGAGAGAGAAAACTACAGTAAATGATCCCCTCATCTTAAGGATTTCTTTCTGTCCCGCTGACATGACATGAGGAATGTGAAGCCATTGACTGTAAAACAAAATAATGCTAGCCACAGCAGCCCACATAATTTTGGGGTATAACAAATTAAAAAATAACAGTAACCATTTACTTTGATACAGAGAAATTAGCAACGCAGAAAAGTTCAAAACTTTCTGAAAAACATATGTTGTTTTCAGTTTTTGGGTGCTGTTCTCCTTTAAGGGAAATTGTGCTTAATGCAGAGAGCTGCATCTGAAAATACTGTGTATCCATTATTGTTCCTAGTGAATGTCCCTCACCAGTGTCAGTGGTGAGGATTGAGGTTCCCTAATTACTGGCCCGGAGTAGGGACCATCACACCTGTGTCTGAACGCAATGGCAGCAAAGGGGATATGAGGTACTGGGGATGGACTAAGGCATTATTGATAGAGGAAGGAGCATGAGAGTTGGATCCAAACTCTGGAGTATGTGGCCAAGTTGGATCCCAGGATCGGATCTGAACCCATGGGTTAAGGAAGAATGAAAAGGACAACATCAGATCTAGAGGAATAGGTGGAGGTTCTGGAAATTCCTTCTGCAACAGCTCATTGTATTTTCTAATGGACTGAGAAACCTCAGTGTACTTCCACTGAAAACACTCCTCTGAATTAGAATCAAAAATCTGAGGAGAAAACCCTGTATCTGTCCCCATGTTCTCCTGCCCAGATTCTGAATTTTGAATCTCCTCAGGAAAGGAGGCATCTCTCTTTCTTTCACCAGAACCTACTTTGCAAGAAGGATTAATAGCCTAAATTAAACTGTGAGCCAGACCCAGTAAACTACTATTGACTAAGGAATTTTGAGGAGGAGTAGATACATGCTTAGTTTTCAGTTTCTTTTTTCAAGAAAACTGAGAAGAGCAATGTTATTAATGGCATCAGCAGCTTCCCCAGGTACAGGCACACCATTCTGATAAAACACTTTTCTAACTCCAAGAGTGTCTCTCCCTTCTCCACTAAGGGGACCCCCATCTGTCATAGAGGATATGGCTAACCCCTGATCCACAGTTGCTGTAGGTGCTACTCCAGAGGGATCTGGGTAAAATATGAATGGTGTGAGGAATAACTATTGGCCACAGCAGAGATACTCACCTGTGGCTGAGTCAAATTGCTAGCCTGCTGTGATGGCAAAGGTTGTTTGCTTAACTTTTTCTTTTTGTGGCTGGAAGAAGAACTGACTGTGGATCTAATAGACTGCTCCATGGTCAAGTTCAAAATGGTACCCGTTTTCTAGGAAAAGTACGCAGCAAATACCAGTAAAAAACAAGTGTTTAAAAGTCACTTTTTTCAAAAACAAACATAGTAAAAAAAAAAACACTTTAAAACACTTTGCCAGCTCCATGTGGTAAAATAAACACAACTTCTCCAGAGAAAAAAAATGGTTTATAGTTACGTTAAACAACATTTAAATTGGTAGGAAAAAAGAGCACAACTTATTAAAAATATAGTGCAGTCTCATGACAGTCTGCTAAAACACACAATCCTACCTTTAAAACAACTTTCTTGAAGTGGAATGTTTTAATAATAAATCCAAATAACTACTCATCACTACAGTCTATTGTACAATCCTACATCCCAACCCATAATCTTCATTCTACTAATAAACAGCTTCTTACCGTATACAAACCCAATAAGAGAGATGGACATAGCTTATACTCTTACTCCATAGCAAAGATATGGAATGCCCTATCCCCCTCCATAACACAAACTGAGTCTATGAAAACGTTCAAAGTCACTCTAAAAATCACTTTCTTAATAATCACATCTGTCCTTCTGATCAGAACTTCATTCCACCATAAACCAACACCAATGAGATTACTGACTAGAATACCCCTTTTTAGATTAACTGAAATACTACTAAACCAACTGTACTTCCGTGACTTTCTCTGAAACAAAGTATACTAATTAATATTTTATCCTTAAGAAACTTCCACATGGCAAAAGTATAATCTCCTTCATATTGTACAGAATATACTGTGTGTCATGATTATTTATACTGAATGTCCTGAACAAGTTATCCATTTATATACTGTAAAAGTTCTACTGCCATTTATTTTCACTACATAATGACATTGTACTCTGCATATTTCTATCACTAAGAAATGCTATTTATATTGTATGTTTTTTATTACTGTAAATCTTATCCTGTTGTATAATAATTTTTGTTTAGTTGTATGCTGTAGTAATTTTTAATTTGTTACTGGAGCTTTTCTTCCCGGGCCTCCACTGAAAATGGGTTATTCTGACCCAGTGGACTTTCCCAGTCAATAAACAAACAAACAAAAAAAAATTCAAATTTTTTTCCCAAAGGGAACAGCACAAACTGACCATCAATCTGCAAAAGCCTCAGATGAGTGTACTTTTTTTCAGTAGTAAAGCTCTGAGGGGCTTTTTGCCCAAACTTGTCTTTTTGTCAGCTTAGTTCAAGCTGCTAAACAGTTTGGGTGCATGGAAAGCATCCTGAAGCTTTGGAATCTGGCCAGATGTTATATACTTAGTAGGACAGAACCAATATAGCACAGACTACTGCAGCAGTGATCAATATGAAGAACATCACCTGATAACACTGATGACCTATCAAAAGATGGATGATTTGCTTACCACTACTAGTTGTAAATCTGGACTTACTGATGATGACAGCACTTGTGCAATTAGCACAGCTTGGAAAACTGTTGTTAGATATATTAATGACTAGGTTGATAAGATAAACAATATTAAGCAAAGAACAAACAGAATGCATTTAGGAAAGGAAGTATCTATTATCAGTAAAAATCCTGATTAAACATATTACCAATGACAACTTTGGTGGTGGTGCTGTGGTAGCACTGTCACCTTACAGTAAGACATTGTCCTGTTCGATTCTCAGCTAGAGCGTCTTCTGTGTGGAGTCATGCGTGAATGGGTGTGCCTTCATTGAAGGTTGTGCGTCAGAGCTGGCAACTCGGCACGTAAAAATCTACTGCCAATCATTAGCGGACCGGAGATCCACTGTGGCGACCCCTAACCGGGAAAAGCCGAAAGACACAACAACCAATGACAACTTTGGAATTCAGGATACAAGTATTTAGCAATCTGATGATTCAGAGCATGTAGAAGAAAATATAGAAAGCAAAGAAGAAGTTCAAAAACAATAACAAGAAAGAAAATTAATTAATATCTATGATGCTAAGAGAATGTCTACTAAAAATTACAATGCTTTGTTATATAACGCACAGATTATAGAGCATGATAACATTGTTCAATCAGAAAACATTCAGTATGCAGAAAAATGCATCATTTTCCAACAGAGAAGGTAGAAAAATGAGGGAAGGGTCAGGTGAAAAGGAAGTAATTAAAACTGAAATTGGAAGGATCAAGGAACATTACCAAAAGAAAAAAAGAGGAGAAAGACTGAAGATGGCAACATGGCTCAAAATAGTGAAGTGCAAAGACAGCTGGATGAGTAATTGTGTGTTTTCAAATTTTATAAGCAATGAAAACTGGGTTTAGTAAGACTAATGGTGATGAAGTTAATTCCTTTTTAACAATTAGAGCAAATATTACTGAATTAGAAGTTGGCGATTCTTCAGATCTGGTTAGATGTTATATACTTATATTTGGAGATTCAATTAGTACAGGAAATGATACTTACATTCTTTCAGAAGATAATGAACACTGAATAGTGTTCTGCTTGCCAGGAGCAAAAATATAGGCTGAGAGAAAGGCCTTCAAATACTTTAATGTAAGGAAGCATGGAGCTGTTTTTATTCATGCTGGTACAAACTATCTCATTTGCAAGGACACTGACTGTTATTCGGGAACTTATAGTCCTCTTACATAGAACAGCTTGTACAGATGTTAGGACGTATTTTTCACTAATCATATATAGAAGGGAGAGTCAAGTTAGAGTGAATGAAAAGATTATTTGGGTAAACACCTACATGAAAAAATGGAAATAAGTGGAGCAAACACACCTAAATTTGGGCACACGTTTTAAGACAAAATGGCATGCACTTGTCAAGACAAGGGAAGAAAATATTTGCAGCATATCTAATGCAATATTTGACTAATATAAGACAAGATATTTGACAGGTCAGAAATTTAACAGCTTACCGATAACAGTATTTGATGGCTCTCTGAAGATTGTCAATACTAGCAGTATTAATAATAAAGCTTTTTTTAACTGGAAAATTTGCTGTTTTCCCACAAGACTGATATTGTTATTGTTTGTTGAAACATGGTTAAAGAACAATGACTGGAGACCTGTTCTGTCCGGTTATGCATGCTTTTACTGTAACAGACATTCTAACAAAAAATAAGGCGGAGTTGTTATGATAGGGAATAATGATTGTTATGAAACCAGTGCTTATTACATGTTCAGTAATAACACCAATACTGTAGATTGTGGTACTATGACAATAAAGACAACCCTGGAACATACTAACAATTACTGGAGTGTATAGACCACCAAAGTCAAGTGCTGATGACCTAAATTATATTCATACATTTCTTGCATAAAACACAACAGGGAAAATAACAGGGGCTGGGGACATAAATTTATGAGAAACAGACTGGAATAATATTGATTCAACAACATTAGTAAGAAAAGTATTTACAACATATGTTCAGGAATAAAAACTGCTTCCGACTGTAAAAAAAAAAAAGCCTGCCAGAGAACAGAACATACTAGCCATTGTTTCTGCTCCTAAGGAAGTGGATGTTATGTATTTACCATAATGCTAGATCCATTTTGTCTTGTTTTCATCCAGTTCAAGCTTTGGGTAGTCAAATCTAACTGGATCTGACCTTGGTGCTTTTCAGAAGCTTGGATCCAGGGATCTGACTCCTCCCCTACCCATAATTTCCTCATTTCTCTGGAGTACCCCAGACTGAGTTTGTCTGCTTATAGTTATAATGCACCATCCTATAACAAAACCTATGCAGACCTACTTGATATAAGGGTGAATAAAGGTAAAAGCATGACGGAGAGCAAGAAGGAAAGGCTGTCCAGGGATAAGGCTTCAGGCCAGGTTCATCTGCTCAGCCGGGGCCTAAAATAGCAATTTAGGCTGGGGGATAGTGGGAGGGATATTTTAACCAGATGAAAAAAAGACAGCACAGACTGAGCTTTACTGTAAGTACATAATATTTGTATCTGACGTTGTCTGTTTTCATCCAATTCAACCTTTGGGACAGATTCCCAAACTATCAAACACCTGGGTGGAATCAAGGAAGGATATTCCTTAAAATAGTACAGTCCAGGGATGTATAGACTTTTGAATGTATATCCAGCTTGCAGTGTGACACAAAGCTGTAGACACTAGACCAAATAGCTGCAGCAGAAATGTCATCAATAGGTACCTACCCAATACAGCAGTAGACGTAGCTACCACCTTGGTTGAAAATGTGCCTTCGGTTTGCCTTGCAAGGTCAGACCCAATTGTTTGTAGACAAACATTATACAGTCAGAAAGCCTCCTGAATGAAATTACTTACTCCTTGACCAAATCTGACTTTAGAAAAGGCATAGAAAAGCTGATCAGACTTCCAGAAATCCTATGTAAATAGAATTGGAGTGGGTGGTGGACATCTAGCAAATGCAGAATATATTCCCCTTTGTTGGAAAATACTGGGAAAATACTGTGTAACAGTGGCAGATCCAGGAATCTGTGAAAGGGAGGGCACAGTCTGGTAGGTCAATTACTAGGGTGGGAGTGAGAAAGTGGGAGACTTGGTTTGGGGTGTGTGGAAAGATCATTTTGCTGTGGATGTGGTAGTAGAAATGGGTAATTCTTGTGCAGCACACAGCAAATGTATAGACTGTACAAGTTTTTTCAGTACATACCTGAAAGAGATGATTGGTTGCTTATACCAAGTCATAGTCCCCTCTCATGGCATAGCTGACATGTGCATTGTTATAACCTAGGAAAGAATCCCACTGAATGGGATATTTTGCAAGTAACTAATGATTTATGTGGAAATAGTGAAGTTAAGTAAAGGCATCACAGCAATTAAGGAATTGGATATTATAAAAAATTCCAACAAGCAAATACTCAATTTAGTAATGTGCAATGTATTAAAACTATTGTAACTATTGTAGCATTTTAGATAGGACTGTAAATTAAAACATACTTTATTGTCAAGCACCATCAAATATAAGCCACAGGAACAGAGGTTTGGATAAATAAGCAAAAGCTTTATTTAACTGATGTACCAAATAACTAAACTCAAAAAGCTTTTCTAAGCAGACCAGAATGTTTTTGGACAGTCCGCGCTCTGCTCTTTGAGTGGTTTGAAACACAATTCACTTTCTTTAGGAGTCTTTTAATAACAAAACATTCTACTGTACCTTTTCTCTCCTTTCAACAAGTTCTAGAATGGGTGGTAGAGGTGGAGACAATGTTTGTCTCCAGGAGTTCAAAAATGCCAATCTTGATTGGCTGTCTTCTTTCTCAAGTCAAAGTCCAGTGAGATTTGAAATTATTTTCTATAATTTCAGTATGTTTCACAAATTCAATTTCATCTGAATTTAAATAATTTTATTTTTATTTAACATTTGTTGACTGGGAAAGTCCGACTAGGTTCCACAGATCCTGTTTTCAGCGGAGGCCCAGGGAGAAATGCTCCAGACGCATGTCTTTAGAATGTGGGAGGAAACCGGAGTACCCGGAGGAAACCTACGCGAACGCAGGGAGAACATGCAAACTCCACACAGAAGGCACCCCGGCCGAGAATCGAACCAGAGAACCTCTTGCTGTGAGGCGACAGCATTAACCGCTGCACCACTGCGCCGCCCAATTTTCTCTCTCAATAGATAGGTTCTTTGACAGTGAACTTCTGTCATGCCCATCTTGCACTCAGCTTGGATTGTAGTCACCCCAGCTTCAGCTTTGGGGAATAGTTTTCCTGTTTTGGGAATACAGTACTTTTTTCAAGTGCAGTTGCTTGATAACTGGAACAATATGTAACATTTTTGCGATTGGAATATAAACTGACATTTTTCAATCCAATGGCTACTGTCCTGTTTTTCACAGTTGCTGGCAAATGAAATGCAGCAGCGTTACATCATTATTTTGTAGGATTTTAAAAGAATTCAGCTGGTGTTTCAGCCGTATTAGCAATATTTTCAAGTGTCCATTTAACTTCACTCTCGAGGATATTTGGCTGTAGTTATAGAACACATCATTGTATGTGTGAGTGATATTAGCATTCTTCTTGTCAACTTAATATGTTGTCTATGGAGCAGCTGATGTCTGTGCTGGTACTACTCTGACTGAATTCTTTAATCTTTTCTTATCTTCTGTTTCTGTCAGGTCCCTCCCATTTTTGTCTTTTGCCATGTCCATTTTACCTGGAAGTTTCCCTTAATATAACTCATCTTCCTGAACAGATCTCTTGTTGTTCACATTTTATTGTCTTCTTCCAGTTCTCTGCATTGCTCATTTATACATTCCTCCTCATCTACTCATGCTACTATCTATGAAACTCTGCATTAAGTTTTACATATTGTACCCTGTCTCCATTGTCTTTAGATATTTTCTTCAGCCACTTCTAAAGCCTTCATAGACAGTCTTTTGCCTTCTTAATCTTCTATCTATTTGGAATTATTTTGCCACTTCCTGGATAATATCTCATACTTCAGTCCACAGTTCTTCAGATACACTGTCCACCATGCCCAATCCCTTATATCTATTCTTCACCTCCAATCTATATTCATTTGTAATATTGCTAAGCTCATATCTCACTGGCCTAGTCAGTTTTCTTGTTTCTGCAAGTTAATAGAAATCCATGCTGTTAAGAAAATCACATTTTTTCTAATTCTGTTATAGGTGTCTTTCATGAAAAAAAAGTACTCATCATAAGTGTCCATTTTCATTCTTCCTCAACAAATGGGTTCAGATCCGACTCAACCACTTTTTCCAGCTCATGGAACACTGAAACTCTCAAGCTTTCCCTTACCCATAATGCACTATCCTCCTTCCATACTTCAGATCTTGCTTGCTGTCTTTTAAGCCTGTATAATACTTAACAAATAAAAAGAAATGTGATAACAGTATCTGGAGCTCAAATAAAGGACCCCTCCTTTTTGCATTCTCTGTGCAGATACCAGGTTTAAACCTCCCATCATCACCTATCATTTTTCCTCTGTTTCTCCTGTTAGTCTAGATGACATGAGTTTTTTGACTCAGTGCAGATAATGCCTCATCTGGATAATTATAGGGACAAACTCACTTGCACAGTCTTACCTGGAATTTGCAAACTGAAATGCCATTGAAGAAATAGTGCACAATCCCACAAGGGTCTGTAGTATGCCAGATGTGTTCCTCAACAATATGAGTGAACAATGTAACGGCACATGTGTAGTGCCTGCACTGTTAACCCAACCATAAAGCAGTACGTTTAGAAGTTGGAATAGCTACCGAACTCCCTAAAGGAGGAGTCAGGTTCAAAACATCATCCAAGGTAACTACACCCTCCTAAGGGATGGTATAATCAACTTCCAAGCTCAAGTTTCCACAAAGGACATTAACAGCTGTAGTAAATTACACCCTGATGCCCTGTCTAAACATCTACACAAATGTATACACACAGCCATGCCTGATAGGTTCAAAGACAGATCCACCGGAAAATACAAACCATACTGGTGGATGCCTGTCATTACTACATTATATAGTAAGTGAAAGAAGCTGCTGTTTACAAATACAACATGCACAACACAGTCCTGGAAGGCCATTCCCCTCAGTGTACCCAAACAAATAAGATACCCTGAGAAAACCCTCTTATAGCAACTACGCTAATAATTTATGAGACATATCCACATATAACTGTAAGCCTGTCTTCATTTACATCTACAAACTGATATATATATCACTCAGATGTCTTTTGAACTAATTCTGGAATTTCCAAACCTGCTAGCAGACACAGTTGGCTGAAAAGTGCCCCCATACCAACACCAAGCTTACTACGTGTGCATCATCACCTCCAAACTGTGGTATCTACAAAGAGCAAGTTATCACTGCTCTCTCCAAGACTAGGAGCACAGTCTCCATGGGACCAGATGGCATTCCAGGCTGTGTTCTTCATGTGCTGCAACAGTGAGCTACTCCACTAGGCACCATATTCAACCACAGTCTGAGTACTGCTATTGTCCACACTGAATGTAGTACAGTGACCATTTTCCACCCACAGAATTAAGGATAGGCAAAATATAAGTGAAATTATAGACCCATAACTATATTCAACCTCTGCTGTGAGGCAATGGAAACAATCTGCATGCATCTCAGACAAAAGGATATAGGTGACCTCCAAACAGTAGATCTTTTCCAGTTAGCTGTTCTCAAGGGTAGCTTGTGCCTGCAAAACCTGGGGGGATTCAAGAATGTGAGCAGAGACATAGACAAAGCTGAGCAGTCAACGTATCTTGACTTGGCCAAGTCCTTCAATACAATCCAACATTCGGTCTCAATGAGAAACTAACCAAGGTGAATAACATATCTTGTGTTATCAGGTGGGTTGCAAATGGGATCACAGACCAACAACACTCAGTCAAAGTGGGAGACTTTACCTCAAGCAGCAAACCTGTCACCTGTGTGGCAACAGATGTCTCATTGCTGTCTCCCCTCTTGTTTATCATACACCTCTCAAAAGTCTAAAACACAAAACAAACAGAGGATCTGTGGCAAAACATCTTTGTGCCACTAATGACTGCTGACAGACACATGAGTGTTATAACAACTGCACAAACATGCATCAGCATACCCTGTCATAATAAATGTTCCTGTTTATTAAAAATAACCCAGAGTACAGTATTCCCCATTTCTGTATCAATATGCCTTGGAACACATGTCAACTGTAACCTGTGTGTACTGTGGGGAGGAAGGAGTTCTACATATTAAATCTGATTAGCAAAAGCATTACATCAAGAACAATTTGTTATCAATCCATTGTACTCATCCCTGATCATCTCTATTAATGAATATAATACTCCCTTTGATATGTATTGTCCCGGACACCTGCAGCAAGTTGACAGACCACAGACATTTCTGAGTAATAAAACATCAGAGGGTCTCCAAAATGTGTCTTCTGTGGGCAGAATGAAGTAGCTGTCATTGTACATAGTATCATATATATTGCTTTGAGGCAGATTATGTATACATTACATGGCTGTCTGTGGCCCAAATGAGATGAATATGCTGCACATCCTTAAGTCATATGGAATGACAGTAACCTGTTCCAGGGAACTTAATGTACACTATGATATACATAGGACATGTGGAGAGACACATGCATCTCTCAGAGGTTGTCGATCCTCTGCAGTAGGCATCCAATTCATGTCAAGCAGAGCCCCCTCAATTAACCTGTTCAAGCACAGGCTGGCTGACTTGATGTGAAAATGTTATCTGCCATGGATAATTGCTGATTCTGTCCTGGACATGGGGAGGGGGGGTCATTGCTAGAAGCAGCATGGCCACACATTATATCTGCCATTGCATATTATATTGTGATGTATCTGCTACACTTCTAAACACTATCAGGCCAATACCCTAGTCACAGCCTATGAACCTCGGAATCTATGTTGATGTCCATGAAAAAAAAATTATATTGTATTTACTGTTCTGACGAGATTTGTCTGGAATGCTGACATACAATCCAGACCTCAGAGTCTGACGGGTTGCCTCTGGATGCTCACACATACGTCTGCACTAAATAATTCTTAAAGAGAAGATTAGATATATTAACGAGGCACATTTAATTGACTGACTTCACAAGCCTTACAAAAGCATCACCTAGAAAGTAGAGAAATTATTATGCTAGTAAGTGTCTAAATGGCTAAGTACAATATAACTGACAGGTATGGTTATCAGGCCAACAGCACAAATGGAGATATAAAATACATATTAATTTAGGTAGTCACCCTGTGCATTAGACGCATAGTTTTCATATCCCTGAACCCAAAAGACAGACAACAGGGATGTGGCACAGCCATCATCACTTGTACAGGGTGGTTTGTGGGGATGCAGGAGGCCTAAGCTGATGCAAAAGGTTTGTAAGTGTGTGTGTGAGTCAGCAGCCAAGATGGACCATGTAAATGTAGCGTGTGTAGCATAGGTGCTTTCAATGTGACATTGGTGGGTGAGTGCCTGAACACAGCCCAGCTCAGTGCTAGCCCTATGTGTTTGTATACTGGACAGTTGTGAGCCATACATATTAGAGCGGACAGTTCATCATCTTCTCCCCCGACCATAAGAATTGCCTCTGCCAGGAGTTGCACTGGCATGTCCATGCCCAAGGTCAGATGCTGTGCTACTACCTGAGGATGAGTGATGTCTGCTGGACATGCTCCCTTCATGGGAACACCCAGGACCACGACCCCATAACCTAGTAAGTCTGGGTGTGGACAGTACACTCTCTGCTGGAGCAGTGGATGTACTGCCACAAGAGGAGACTGATCAGGCATGGCCACATTGGCTCTCAGCAGATGTAGTTGCTGACCTAAACCCACAAGGTCGACTTCCCCTCCAAGCAGACATTCCATCACCGACAATGTGCATTCCATGACAGATACTCTTCACTCCCTCATGGACATATCCTATTCCTACATGTCATGGAACTGATCCAGTGCATAAACAACATGGTGGAGGCATTCATGGAAGTCAGACTGTGCTGCATCTAGAACCCTGAGCAACACGTGAAGAGACACTTGCACCAGGTGGTGAAGGGACAGCAGTCTTCCTATGAGCACCCCTATCTATCGATCCACTTGTGTGGCACCTCACCAACAGTTTGGCTAAGGACAGCATCAAAAGACATGGAAGCCATGGGCAGCCACACTTCCCTGGTCTATGTCCTCACCCTCCAACTGTCCAATATCTGTGGCCTCAGTGGACTGGGTATGCATAGGCATACTGGCTGTGTCTGGAGATCCTGAGGGGGGTGCTGGATGTCAACTTCTTTGTCAGATTCAGCCTCTACAAACCCCAACTGTGCTTCACTCTGGCCACCATCATCATCAGACTCTGATGAGACACTGACATCAGGTGATGCAGGGGACACAGAACCAATTCCATGTTCACCTGTTATAAAAGGAAGAAACACAGGACAACATTAATACCGTACTACTATCCTGCAATATATGTTAAGCAATTTACACTGCTGTCACTATTACAGACATTTAAACCTATCAACCACTTAGAGCAATAAGTGTGGACAAAGCCATAAATACCGAATGGACAAAGGCTCAAGAATAGAGACAAATGTGACATAATGCTCCTACAAACCTAGTCAGGTGATAGAAGAACAGGTTTTGCTTCACTATGTAATTTCTGAAGGGTATGCAGTATGAATGCGAGTGTCATATTACTTAATGTCTGCTATCATTAAAGACTTGTCAATAATCTGCCAGTCAGTTACTGTGATCTTAAATACGGGCCAGAAATATGAATAAACAATCTGGACATTCAGCAAAAATCTGTACAGTGGACAGGTATGCAGACAATACAGCAATACATACAGCAGGCCTGACAGGACATTTTAGCAGATATGTGAGAATATATATACAGTAAAGACCAAAAATTATTCCACTTATCAAGTGCTGCAGTCCTTGCTCAGTGAATTCATGACAGTCCTGGGAAAAATACAGGAGACATAATAGTAACAGCACCACACATTTAACAGTGCAACAGGAGTTAATACTTTTACCCATCTATAAATATGGTGAAATAAATTTTATCAGGAATGTGGCTGACAACCTTAAAATAAGCATAAAACTGCAGCTATCTGAAATAATCCCACCCAACAGAAATACAGCTTGACACAACTATATACACTATGACAGAATGGAGCACTATTTTAATGATGATGCAACAAAGCATACCTGGAAGCTCCTCATGTGGTGCGGGAGTAGCACACACATCCAGAACATATTGGCTCAAGGATCGCTGGGAGCTGTCCTGTCTGGAGATGTTTGTCAGGAATTCCTCTGTGGCAGTTAAAGGACCTGAAAACTGCAGCTATCTTAATTACCCTCACCAAAAAGCAACCTGCCACACATTAAAACTATATACACTATTACAGAATGAATGCAACAGTATTCTACTGATGATCTAACAAAGCCTACCTGGAAGCTCCTCTTCAGATGCAGGAATGGCACCCACGTCCAGAACATACTGGCCAATGGACTGCTTGCAGCTCTCCTGAGTGGCAATATTTGCCAGGGATTCCTCAGTGGCAGTGAGTAGTTGTTCTGCTGCAGGCCCACAACTGGTAACCTGACAATCTCGTGCCACTTCAACTGCATGCCTCCTGGCTACATGAACTATATCAGTAGCTCTATGACACACCTGCACATACGTGCGATTCTGTCGGCCCACCCTGTTGATACTTTGGACAAGGTCATCCCAGCGTTCTGCACATTTGGCTATCTTTGCCCACCTTCTTGGCAGCAGGACTGCATGGTGTTGTCTGAGCGCATCTATAATCAGGTAATTTTCGGCCTCAAAGAATGGTGGCCTATGTCGAGGGGGCATATTCTTTACTGAAAGACAAAATAATGATAGCACATATAAGGATCACATAAGTAGAAATAAATTGTTGTACAGGTAATGCAGTAAAGGAAGGCTCCCAATATTCAACAGTGGATTAAACTGTAAAGATTCTACAGTGGTCAGTAAATAACACGGGTGGGTACAAAACTAAGAGAGTAGCAAGAGCAACATGTTCTTCATTGTGACCCAACAGATACTGAACTATCTCACCCACCCAACATAACAGTCCACTCTAGTTTGCGCCATAGCAGGACATCATCCCCCCCCCCAAAAAAACTAAAAAATAGGTTAAGGAACAATGTCATTAACCAAACAACAGTGAAATGTTAAAAGTACTAACAAAGGATCCTTCCATGGAATATGTGTACATAGTTAGCAGACAGCATTATACTTTCGGCCTTCTCTACATCCTATGTACCTCTCACATCACTGGAAAAGAAGGCCATGTCATGAGCATGGTTTTAACAAATGCATACATATTTAGTTCACATTTATTCTTATCTACATTCCAGCATATGCATTATTTAGGTAACAAGATGGACACATACCTGATAGAGTACAATACATCTCCGCTGAAATATACTGAATCAGAAGTGTGTATCTGAGTTAGAATCATGTAATAACTCTCATCCACATAAGTTTGCCCAACTACACATTTGCCTTTTTATAATGGAGTACATCAATAATGGAGAGCTATGTATGGGACAATATTTTTTTAGGGACAGGCACCTTTTTTTTTCATTTTTCTTTTTTTTAAAGGACAGAATGGGATGTTGGGGAAAGGACATAGGCAAGTCTGGGGCAGGCAAGTTGGGAAGGTGAAGTAGCATTTGCAGACAGACAAGACATAGAAGACAAAAACAAGATTGGTGAAGGACACAAGAAGGGGGGGTGAACACTTTGGTTGGGGTGGTGGTGGGGGAATTGAGATCCCATGGATGTCAGCATGGTAACAGTATGACTCAAGTCTTCACTCATTGGAGTGTCAGCACTGTTCCATCACTGCACCAGCCAATGCCTTTGCCTACACCCAGTCTGCCGTACATGGATGGAAAGCATGTTCTCCATCTGGCGTAGGTGTGTGTCCACAGTCTGGTGCACAATCCTACTCACCACATCTGACAACTCTGCATTCACTGTCACTCATTCGTCTCTAATACAAATAATAAGAAGGCTTGGGGTTTCATTCAGATGTTTAATATATACAAACACATCAGGATGGAGAGCAGCATCTCTACATACGAACAAACTAACTAACAAACAGAGCTTACATACATACATGTTCACATCTCAACAGCTAACTACAAAATGGCAGTCAGGCTCGCACTTGCTCTGTACCCATACTCTAGTGCAAGCCCTTGTATAGCTTCTCAAAGGTATATGCACATGCATATTGATCTACATCCTCCCTCTTAAAGATTGCCCCTTTATGCAAAACAATAGCAAAGATAGGCATGCATTGCTATGTACATCAGAAACAAAATACAATGTTCATGTCCAAGTTGCTTCAAATCTATTGCAAGGTTTAGAGATTTGACCATATCTCAACATAAAAGTTGGGACTAGAATTGGAACAGTCTACGGTGCACAACTTGTATCAGGAATATCTCAACCTGTCATAGGAACAGTAATGCCCTCTGGAATTTCCTCTGGAATTGGAACACCAGATAACTCACTCTGAGATAAAGAATCTCTCTTGCAGGCTATTTGCTGTGGTATAGGCTCAGATACCAGTAGTAAATGCTTCCAGTTCCACCTAAAGATTCCTTCTTTTGTTTTCACAATGTACAATCTCAACTCTGGACAAATATTCTTCACAACACCAATCCGATCATAACCTTTGGACATTTACATCCTTATCACCTCTCCTTTTGGTAATGGATTGAGTGGTCTGCTGGTCTTATCTTAGTAGGACTTCTCTGATAGGCATTTTCTCAACAGATTGTGTTTCACTGATCTGTTGTTCTTGACACATGGAACCAACAATTGACTACTGAGTGTTAATTTGGTTCTGGTTTGTCTTGACAGAAGTCTCTGAGCAGATGAACCAAGATGTTTAGCCCATGGAATATTTCTGAGATTCAAGAGATTCAGGAAAAGATCACTATTGTTTCATTTTGACTTCTCAAGTAACTGTTTTGCACTATTGTTTCATTTTGACTTCTCAAGTAACTGTTTTGCACTTTGCATTGCGTGTTCTGCCAAACCATTTGACTGCGGGTACTCTGGACTACTTGTGACATGAGTAAAGTCCCATTATTCTGCAAATCTTTGTGTGGCCTTCCATGTACAGCAAAATGATGCTTCAACTTAGTAATGACTGTACCGGATGCTAAATTGTGAAGTAAGTCAATCTCGACCCATTTGGAGTAAGAGTCTACTAACGCCAAATAATGTTGACCATTCCACTGGAGGATATCAGTGGCTACTGTTGACCAAGATAGTTACAGAATCTGGTTAAGCTGAAATGTTTCTTTCTGTTGATAAGGCTTTGTCTATTACATACAGAACAAGATGAAAGGGCTCTCTCAATGTCTTATGACATAGAAGGCCAAAATACTCTCTCTCGCCCTTCTTTTGGTAGATTCAGTTCCTGGGTGACCACAATGCAAGACAGCAATGTATTCTGGTTGCAAGGACTTCAAAACAATTACTTTTGGACCTTTCATTATGATACCCCTGTCAGACAAAATCTCATCTCTGTATGGAAAATTCTCGAGGTAAACAAGATTGCTTTGACGGCCATCCTTGATTGATAAAGTATTTGAGCCTTTGTAAAACTGGATTTGTGGCTGTGTGATCTCTCAGCTCATCAAGATGTGTGGAAGAAAAATTTCTCACTTCCATGACTTCAAAATCATCAATCAAATGAGAACCTAGATTATCATTCTGTTCAGTGGTATTTCTAGGTGATCTAGATAACGTATCAGCAAGATAAAGACGTTTGCCTTTATTGTAGACAGGTTTGAAATTGTACTTTTGCAATCTCAGCATCATATACTGCAGTTGGGCTGGAGCTGAATGCAGAGGTTTTCTCAAGATTGTGACTAATGGTTGGTGATCTGGTTCAATCTGAATAGGTCTACCATAAACATAATCAGGGAACTTTGAACATGCAAACACAATTGCCAAAAGCTCATTCTCAATCTGGGCATACTGCATCTCAGTTTGGGTAAGGGTTCTCAATGCATAAGCAACAGGTTGATCCTCTTGTAGAATGACTGCACCAAGACCAAATTATGAAGCATCACAGGAAAGTGTTACTGGTTTATGAACATCATAGTATCTGAGCATTGGCGGAGTAGCAAATTGTCTGTTTCAAGACATCACATGCTCTTTGGTGTTGCTCTAACCAAGACCAGGATACATCTTTATGTGTCAGCTCTCTAAGTGGTATTGAAAGTTGGCCCAAGTCTAGAATGATCTTGCCTAGCTAGTTAACCATGCCAAGAAAATGTTGCAGGGCTTGAACATTGTCTGGTGCTGGCATCTCAAGAATGGCTGTTCGTTTTGAAGTGTCTAGTCGTAGGCCTGAATTAGTAAATAAATGATCAACATAAGTAATTTCTGTGGATTAAGCTTAAGATTCACTTGATGTGCCCTTTCCAGAACTTTTCTAAGGTTTCTGTCATGTTCGGCTTCATCATGACCTCCAACTAGTATGTCATCTATGATAATAGCACAAGGATACCCAGAAAAAATTGCTCTATTACACGCTGAAAGACTTCAGTTGCAGAATTTATCCCAGATGGCATTCTCAAAAATCTGTACCTGCCAAACGGAGTACTGAAAATATTGGGCAGTGAGGATTTTTTGTCAAGCTTAATTTGCCAATATGAACTCTCTGCATCTAAGACAGAAACAATAGTGGCATTTGGCATCAAAACTGCGACTTCTTCAACTGTGCACACTGGATGAAGAGGTCTTTTCAGTACTTTGTTCAAATTTCATGGATCAATACATATGCTAATGTCATCTGAGCTTTTTTTGTGAGCTACTACCATGGAAGATACCCATTCTGTTGGAGTTTCAACTGGACAAATCACACCTTGTTGCACCATTGTATCGAACTCAGCTTTGATTCTGTACTGCATGGCTACTGGAACTTTACATGCTGGCCTGATAACTGGACTGACCTCTGGGTCTATCTTCATGGAGTACACAACTATAAGCTTGCCTAGTTTGTCTCGGAAAAGATCAGTATAGCTAGAAAAAATATGCAGGGCAAAATTAGAGTAGTGCTTTTTTAAGCTAACATGGTGGACTTCCTTGTTAAATTAAAGCAGTCCTACTTTCAAAGTGTCTATAGCCCTAATGATGACTGAATGTGCCTCTTGATCACATAAAACAACAAGTCATAGCTTCTTCCACTCTCCTGGAAGTAACATGAAAGCACAACTGAGCCTTCGGTTTGAATTTCCTCACCTCCATAAGCAACAAGTTTCACACACTTTGCCAAACAAGCCTTTCACCATCACACACTCTGGCAAATGTTTCTGCAGACATAACATTGCACTCGGAACCTGAATCAACTTTGAGCTCTGGGTTTGCCATTTATCTGAACAGTACAAAATACTTCATTCTTGGCCCTTAAATCTACTGCATTGACCATTTCATGAAACACTGACACACCATCAACATAAAGAGTGGAACTGTCACAGTCTAACTGATCAACTCATTTCTTAAAATGTTCCCTTTTAATAAAAGAATGTGGGCCTTTTGATTTACAAAATCTTTTGAAGTGATTCAATTTATTACGTATGGCATTGTAGACCAGAAAGCTAAATATTTTTTTCCTTTTAGATTCATGATTTCCTCCACGATTGCAGTTTGAATGAAATTAAGTTGGGACCCATGCTTTGAGTTTGCTGACTCACTCTTCACTGAGACTGTGCGAAGTCTGGAATATGATAGAAAGTTCTGGGGTCTACCAGTAGGTGCGGCAGGGGCTGCCATGTGCTTGGGCTTGTTTCTTTTAATAACATGCTGTATACTATCAACATGAGCTTTATCACTGTGCCTTCTAGAGCTGCTCTCATTTATAAGCATATCTGTGTACTTCTCTGTAAGCTTGTATATCTGACAAATCTCAGTGGCATTATTCAGAGTTAAATCACTATCACGAAGCAAAATCTTTCTCACAGCATCATCTTTTATGCCACACATAAGTCTGTCCTTTATCAACTCATCCCTTAAGTCATCAAATCTACATATTTTAACTTTATTTCTCAGGTCAGTTATATATGTTGCAAAAGTTACACCAGGATTTTGATCCTCTTGTGTAAAATAAGTGCCTTTCCATTGTAACATTTGTCTGGGGGTTACACATTTCTTTAAATTTAGGTTTTAACTACTCTGGGTCCTCCCTTGAATCAGCCTGTACAACAATATAATGATTTCCCCCCACCTGCATAGATAGCAGGTGCATAAATAAATGAATGCTCCCTTTCTATGCCTTCTGACTCAGCTAAATTAAGTAGAATAAATGCCTTTGTACGGTCATCATTATCAGAAAATGTCACCTGTATGAAAATGTCGTACTCTTGCTCAAACACTCTACAGTTCTCAGCAATATTACTGTCAAACACAAGTGCACTGGGTTTTCGAAATCTGTCTCCCATGCCCACAAAGTATACACAAACACACTGAAAATATGGCCCTTGTAATTATGGGATCTCTAGTAGATGAACAAAAGATCAAGATCTGGAACGGCTTAAAAGTTGAAAATGCCGATCTTCGAGATTGCTATTGTGAGATCACTGTACAGTGAAGATCAGAAAATTTGCCCTTTCCTCACTGTAGTGCGATCTAGGAGTTGGTATATATAATTAGCGGGGGATGTGGGGGAAACAGCCCCCCACAATACCTATTTCGAAGAACGACATTTACGACTTTTAAGCTGTTCAAGATCTTGATTTTTCATTCATATAACAGGGAGCCATAATTATGTAAGAACAAACTGTTCTGTGGGCTTGTAACAACATTCAAATGCACAATAAACTCTTAGAAATACTTTATTTTGCGAAATATGCTCTATAATGGATGTACTCTGTGAAATATGCCTTGTAATGGCTGTACTTTGTGAAATATGCCTTGTAATGGCTGTGTTTTGTGAAATAGCTTTACTGTAACACTGCACAAACATACAAACACTTTATACACCTCTGATAACTCGGATATCTTTGCTTAATACGAAAATACATATGCTTTGTGAAAATGCTGCTGTTTCCCTTTATTTTATTTATTTTATGCAATTCTGATTTTATTTCAAACATTTTCCATAGTCATTTGAATATTTTTATCAATAATGTACATATCGGTTTATGCAAATATCTTTTAGAATGTTCTGTATCCCCCCTTTTCATATTTTACAAATAAGAAATAGTGTTGAGCAAGGTATAATGTTTAAATTAGTTTCTGACCTGTTTTGCGAAGTTTTACCCTTTCTAGGAGGGCCCACTGCTGTATATTCCTCCAGTCATAGCCAAGTGCATCTCAGCTAAGCCGTTTCAAACTTCATGCCCCTTGGATATGCTGGTTTTGACTTCAGGACCTTTTAGATATGCCAGTTCTGACTTCATGTCCTTTACCCATGCCTTTCATGATACCATGTCCTTTTAGACATGCCACTTTTGACATCATGTCGCTCGTTCATCTCTAATACAAATAATAAGAAGGCTTGGGGTTTTGTTCAGATGCTTTAATATATACAAACATATCAGGATGGATAGCAACATCTCTAAATATGAATGATCTAACCAACAGAGCTTGCAAACATACATGTTCACATCTCAACAGCTAAAGTGGCAGTCAGGCTTGCACGTTCATAGGTTCATAGTTTGGTACTAGGCTATTGGCCTTAGGGCCTATACAAGCCTAGCCATAACAATTCCCTGGCTATTTCTTCCCAGAATATTTACTTCCATGGTCCCCTGTCTAGCAGGGCGACTGACGTGATCCCCGGGTTGAATTTCCTATCTCCCATCCAATCATCAAGGTTCCTTTTGAAGAGGGCCAAAGAGGTGCTCAGCTTGACATGTATGGGCAGTCTATTCCAGAGTATGGGGAGTCTCTGGGTCGGGAACCTATCCCTCCAGCATGTTTTGTTCATTGTGATGACCAGGTTTAGATCCCTGGAGCGTGTGGCTCTGAGGGAATGGGATTTGTTTAAGTGTAGCATGTCCAACAACTCTGGGTTTGACATGGCCTTGTGTGTTAAGCAGAGATCGCCTCTGAGTAGGCTGTATGTGACAGAGTATAGCTGGAGTTTTTTTAGACGGTCAGCAAAGGGCATCTGCTTTAGGCTTGTCATTCTTTTAGTGAGGTATTTCTGTGGCCTTTCCAGTTGTTGCAGATGTTTTGTGAGGTACATACCAAACATCTATAATGGGTCTAATGAGGTATGAGTATAGTGGGACAATGACCTCCTTTTTTCTGGATGAAAAGCCCTTAGTGATGAGGTGTGCCACATAGCAGGATTTCCTGACTGTTGTGGCGATGTGGTTATCGAAGGTGAAACCACTGTCCACCTGTGTCCCCAAGTCCCTTATCACACTTTCGGTGTTTAGTGTACTGCCACTTATGTGGTAGTTCATGGGTACATGTTTTTTCCCAAAGGGGATAACTATACATTTCTTGGCATTGAGCTTGAGCCCATGGCTCTGGCACCAAGCATCTGTTTCTGTAAGGCCCTTTTGTAGAATATCCACATCATTTGGGGATTCACTAATGGCTCCCAGTTTCCAGTCATCTGTGAACTTTGTTAGCCAGAGTCCCTTAGTGCTGGCCTGTACTTCAGAGAAGTTGATGCCAAACAAGAGCAGTCCCAGGACTGAAATCTGAGGTACTCCACTTGTCACTTGTTTGGAGCTGGATTTTGAGTCGGCTACTTTTACAGTGTAGGTTCTGTCAGTAAGCCTGTTGGCAACCCATCGAGTGACGTAGGGATTACTTGCTCCATTCTTATACTCTATTGCAAGCCCTTGTATAGCTTCTTAAAGGTATACACACATGCATACTGATCTATACGTGTGATGTATGCACCCCCTCTGCCTCTGCTCCCAGAGGGGACCACACACCTGGCCACTGGGGCAGAACTACCTGAAGGTCCACCAGATGGCAACCCAGAAGTGATTGGCCTTGGTGCTTCAGCTGGTGGAGCAAGCATAGGCGGATCACTAAGAACTGTCCTACCCTACTGTGCTGTAGTAATATCATAAAAGAAAAAACAAAAGTAAAAATGAAATAAAACATGAAACAAATTTGATCAAAAATAAAAAATAAATAAAAAAAATCAAACAATATAAAATGTGTTAAATAATAATAATGCAAACAGAATGATAAATAATAAAAACAGGAAAGTATTTAACAACAACACAAAATAACATTATACATAAAACATAAGAAATAAAATGATTTAATAAGGAGAAATATGATTAAATAAATACAATAATAATAATAATAATAACAACAAAGAAATCATAATAAAAATAAGTAATCCAGAAATAACAAAAAGAAGATATGGGGTGGGGTGAGAGAAAAATTGGGGAACATTAGTAACTTCACACATTATACAACAAGCTTTTCCAAAATAACTTTATTGTATTCTACTTTAAACAATAACAGCTGATAAGAATTTTCTTTATTATTTGGACTAAGTGTGCAGTAATTACACCTGACAGGCAATTGAAGCCACAGGTCTGGAGCACTGCACTTCAAATGCTATAAGGATGATAATATAACAGCACTGTATTTTTTATTGATGAAAAGCTAACACAGTATTGTAGTCAGATGATTTTTATATTTGGGGAGTGTGGTATTAGAACCCAGAAGCAGTGACTACTGTAATACTGTACTTTTCCAGCGGAACACAACATAATGCAAACACCCCTTCATTTTACACTTTATAGACTCATGGTCACTGTTCTCTGAGAATGTGCAACTGTTGCTTTGTGCTGCAGACCATACCTCTTCACCTTTTAGAGGAGGATATCTTGACATATCATAAAATATTGGTTGTACAATGACCCATAATTAGGAACATATTTCAAATATTGCTATTGCACACATGGATAGTTGCACAGGATTTGTGTTATCATAACATTGTGACACTCATTATTTATTGACTTCAATATAAATGACTTGCCAGACAACCATGAACATTACAATGACCAGAGCAAAGCAGTGATTCTTAAATCTGGGTTTTCAGCAGAAAGAAGTAATATTGAAAGCTATGCCACAGAGTAATGCATGCATACTTAATTTTACTGTTTAGATATGCATTCTCAGATTCCTAAAGATGTACACTATAGCAACTAATCCATCTATAACCTGTTAAGGCTGCAGTAATAATGCTTTATATAATTATTCTTACTTACCACATGCTTCTCTCAATCTCACTAATCACCTGCCATAAAACCTCACATTGGAGGCCCTCTCTTCTGCAGCTGTGGAAATAGGGGAAAAATATTATGAATACAAATGTTTACCATAGTCAGCTTGAATATTTGCATGTAATACATGTAAATCATACTTACACATCACTGGAGTGTTCCCTGTCTGGCAATCCCTGATCCACTGATCAAGGTTATCCCTTTTTCTCCTATGGAGGTTGTCATCATGGTGACAACAATGCAGCACTGGTAAGAGCACTTGACAAACTATCCCAGGCTTCTGATTTGTATTGGGAGCCAGTATAGTCTTCCTGCAACAGGTGTGGGCCATGAACCCTAACCAGGAGCCCAGTAAAAACCTTGGACTTCTGGACAACCCAGTGATGTGCTCTAAATTGCACACCCTCATTAATGCCAGACATCAATGCCAGATATCAGCAAAAACAATCAACCAATACAATTCCACGGTTATTTTCTTACACTACCACTTTATTTGGATAAGCTGTAATGGAACACCATGATAATAAAACTTTGCATACCCTGGAGTAGAACCCAGGACGATATGCATTCCAGTCCAACACTTAACACATGTTGTCATAGGAGTAGTTACACGATCACTGTATTTGAATATTCACTGTCAACTTCAAGGTATGAGTGTAGCACTGTGCCACTTACTGGGTTTGCGTAATGTACAGCATTGTCTAGTAATATTAATTGAAAACATCCGGTTTCTATTTTTGAATGTCTGGGTCATGTCTGATAAATGGGTGTTCCCGCTGCACAAACACAGTAAGCACTGCCGAGCTCTGGGGTGCATTGTGTAAATATGGGAGAAAAAAAAGGAGAAATGCCAGAATATACAGATATAACTACTTCTGGCAGGTTTAATAGAGTTTTGGGTTATATTTTTGTGGTGTTCTTCATAAAATTTGTGGTTTTGAGATAATCATGCAGGGTGGATGTAAATAAATAATGACAGACATTTTCATTTAGGACTTTATACTCTTCAGAAAATGCATGATGGGGGCAGACTGTCAGTGCTGTCATGAACACGGATTCATTATCTGTGATTTTCTACAAGGTTTTGCAGTCAATACAACTGGGACGTGCCGCAAAACCTCACTTAGGAACAATACGCATCATCAATATGCATTGCATGCTGCCAAAAACACTCCATGTCCATGTACATGGATACACTCCATGTAGGTTCTACACGGAGCCTACATGCAGTTTATGAATCCTGGGGACAATCTTTATGGCTTATACCAAGTAATTTAATTTCAAAATATTTTTCAAAGTTAGCTGGACTGAGATTAACCTCTTCTCTTCAAGTATTCTCTGTTACAATGTATTCATTTCAATAGTTACCATACAGTCTGACATACAGGTATACTTCTTTTTCTGTCCAGCAGGACCCACTATTGGTACATTTTTTAACATAAGCAACTTTACAAATACATTTCCAACAGAAGCACCTGTACAAATCAGTTTCATATACAAATGACATATAATTATTTACAAAACTCCAGCTAGCTATGTTGACATATGTTACGCATCCACTGGTGCCCTACTTCTGCTGGCATATCTGGCAATACCTCACAATTACGATATTTAGCCATTCAAGGATATGTTTTTTCGATAGCTGAACATACAGCCGCATAGATGGCATACTGTGTTTATGTGTTCTTATCTGGGATGTAATTAAAAAATAGAATATGTGTGTCATTATGTGCATGCATGTATATGTGTATGTGGATTTGGTAGTTTGGAGGGATATGCACAAACACATCTGAAATTCATACATGTGTATATTTTATTGATGCTGTATCAACTTTGTGATAACACAAGGAGCAAAGCAGATAATGAAAGATTCTATAAACATACATATGCAGCATTTTGTGAGAACATTATTATAGACTCTGCAATTACAAGTCACAGTTACATTGGTACCTCTATCTTGTATTCAACGTGCTGGCTAACTTGGTAAATGGAGACTGCAAACATGCTCTCAATATGAATACTTTAGTGCTGTGATAGTGCAGTAATATAACTTTTATTCTGTAACTAGTTAATATAAGCGATATGTTCCACATTCATAACAGTCTCCTGTTTTAAAATGGGAATTAGATCTCAAACGCTCCACAGATCAATTAGAAGAACTTTACCTAGGGTGGAAATCTACCAGCAGAACTAGAGATTGGATGGTAATAATGTCTATCCTCAAGCAGTGAAATCATGCTGCTTTTAAAACCTTCAGAGAGGTGAAGTTTAACACAACAAAGGAATGCATAAAAGTGGCAGTGTGAAACAGAGGAGTAGCTAGGCCATTTAGAGCTCAGGGCATGACTATCATTTGGCGCCCCCCACTCCCACCTACAGAGCAAAAAAATATTTTTGAATAGGGGTGTTAAAAAATGCCTTGAAAACAAATTTCACAAACACATAAGAGATGCTCAAAAGCATGGCCAAACAGGTAGATTTATTGAAAGTTTAACACGTTTTTTGAGTTAATCATGTAACTATCATGTGATGCATAACCAAACACAACACAGCTTTAACAATTTAAAGAAATCGCACACATTTTAAAAATAAAGCAGAATTCAGCACAATCCACATCTCTTTGCAGATGCAGTTCAAATGCCAATAGCAACATAACAAATTATACTATTAACAGCTTGGTAATTATGAACTGCAACACAGAAAAACATGAATAACTTCAGCTGTGGCACTGACAGAAAAATCATGACCCAAAGGAGAATCAGTTAAAATATACATTCTGACACTTTAACATTATATAGGCATATACTGCACAAAAAAGTTGTGTGCATTGCCACACCATTTGTACCTGACATTTACACCATGTTGACAGCTCATTGTAACACAATGTTTTAATATTACTAGTTCAGTGAACACTGAATTATCTACTTAACAATGTGTGATTTATTGTCTGCTAATAGCATGCTCCAGTGGAATAATAAGATACTAAACACTTACAGTGAGAATGTCTACTCTTTAGCAACAGTGGTGTGCTCTACTAGACAATATAGGCTGAACCTCTGAGTGTCTTATTTCAGTTATAAAAAGACTCCCAAACATAACAAATAAATAAAGACAAATGCAAAGTTTAAGCAAGTAAGCAACAGAAGAAATCAAAGATTATTGAAAAAAAAAAAAAAAATAGTCCATCGGATTAAATTCTGACAGTATGAGTTATATTAGGTTTATGTCATAAGCACAAGGTGCAGGGTTAGATTATTAGCTTTTGGATGGGAAATTTGGTTAGGTTTAAAATGGCCCACAATGTCAGGTAGCCTAGTACTAACCTATGAACTTACACACACACACACACACACACACACACACACACACACACGCACACACATACATATCACACGCACACACATACATATATAAGACTCTTGTTACTGCACAAAACAAAACACCATAGCTATATATGTAATTTGCATGCTAGTCATCAATAAAGGAAGTGTCTGAGCTAAAAGTAGCTTCATTTTATTTATTTACATTTGTTGACCGGGAGTGTCCGACTGGACGTAGGTCTATTTTCACTGGAGGCCCGGGGAGAAAAGCTCCACAGTTAAAATAAACAGACAGTAGTTACATTGGATTACATAGCGATTAACAATTTAACATAGCAATTACTTACAACATATTTACAGATGAAGAACATAGTACATCAGTAGACAACTAGAATCTTTATCTGTGAAGTACATAACAGACATTAACAAATGTTACAATGAGAAGTTCCTGCTGTATAATAAGTACTAGGCTTATGAGCATCTGAGCTTGCTATAATCAAGGTAGTTAGTGGAGTGGAAAGAAAGGTAGTGGTTGGATGGGGTGGGTGATATTAGAGTGGGAGTTGCAAGGGCATAGCCAGCATGTTTTTAGGTGCGCTTTTAGTAAAGTTTTGAAATGGGTGCATGATGGTATGGAGGTAATTGTGGGTGGAAGGGAGTTCCATAATTTGGCTATGGTGCAAGAGAATAGTGCTTCACCAGCAGAGTTATTGGCTTTAGTGATCTGCAAGTGATTTTTGTTGCTGGATCTTAGTTTAATTATAACACATTTTATAAAAACCCAATAAAAATCGTAAATATCAAATCCCATAACTAGTTGTATGCTGCATTATATATACCTATCCTATTTTTTGATACTCTTCAGCTGCTTAAACACTAAAGGAAGAACAAAGGTTTCCAAAGCCCTACACAAATTTCTGGTTCAGACATACAGAATAATACTTTGGGAAGCATAATTTGTTATTCTGCAAATTTGCAGTAATCATGATTATTTCAAGGTACTCTAATGGAGATCTCAAGAAGCCTGTTAAGAATACAGAATACAGTGAGGTCCTGATTTAGACTGATTGTTCTCTTTAGTACATCCAGGCACCAAACGGATGCTCAGAGTATTAAGCAAAATTTGCTGAATACTTATCCCTGGCCCATGACCATACCTCTCAACTGTCCTGATTTTGCAGCATGTCCTGATTTTGACCTCATAAAATTTGTGGCTTTTTGTCAAATCAGTGAGGACTGAACTCATTAAATAATGACACACATTTGTACATTTGTTTGTTTCAGATTTCATTTCTTTCAGAAAATGCACACTAATATAAATCCTGTTATTCTAATGACTAAGTTTAAACTTTAGAAGAGCAATATTTAAAACCTTTCCCTATTTTTGGGCCTTTGACTCCATTGTTTTAGGCTTTGTCCACATTTATTGTGCTAAGAGAGGTATGCCCACCTGAAACTGCTTTCATGGGAGACAGAGACATGTTACTTTTTTTACAATGCCCAAGAAGAGACTAGTATAATATAAATTTGGATATTGTGAGTGGCTCCCCCCAACACTAGGGATTCAGGGGAGCCTGCCCCCTTGCAAAAACACTTAAATGCCAGCAAGCCTGACCATCAAGGGGCTTAATCTTCCAAGAAAGGATTTACTATATTCTTGCTTAAAAATGAAGACAAATATACATTAAAATTATGACTGGCAGTGCTGCATTGCTTTTCTTTTTCAAAATGTCCTGGCAATCCCTTCAGTGATTTGTCCATGTATGCACAAGCACTCAAATGACACCAAAATTACACATTTCCTTCAACAACCCCTTCAGTAGTTTATCCATGTCTGCATAAGCACTCAGAAGACACCAAAATGAAACATTTCTCTCAACGACCCCTTCAGATGTTTGTCCAAGTATGCACAAGCTCTTAAATGACACTAAAATTAAACATTTCCCCCAACAACCCCTTCAGCAGTCTGTCCAAGTTTGCACAAGAACCAAAATGAAACATTTCCCAGAACAACCCCTTCAGCAGTTTGCTGAAGTTTGCAAAAGCACTAAAACGAAAAGTTTCCCCCAGTGACCCATTCTGCACTTATTAAGTATTTATACTTTGATGTCATGCTTGTTTGTTTAATCTATTTTTTTTTTTTAATTTTGTACAATTCTTCATTTTGGAGATTTTCTCCTCGGGTCTCAGGCTTTGCCTCAGATGGACTAACCCGGTTAACAAATGTCAAATAAATAAATAAATAGTGAGTAAGGACTACTATGGTTATAAGCATGTAGCTGTTTTGCTACATGTATGTGTGCATATTCAGCTGTATAGTAACATGCCAAAGTACTGTCTCAACTGTACCAGTCTGGCACCTCCTTTCAAACCCTACATCAGGAAAAAATTACCTCATAGTTTCCGATCACTATTCCTTGCTCACTGCAGCAGTTCACCTTGAATGCTTGAATAGGATGTTGATCAACTCTGCTGTTCAGTACTAGTCTGAAAGAATATATTTATAGAAATCTTTATTTTTTCACCATCTACTAAATCCCTGCTGTCACCAAATGTACCTTCACTCAACTAATGGAGATGCAGTTGGAAGAGCAATTAAGGATCATCATATAGATCACCTGACTGCAACCTCCAATCACATTTCCAATGTATCTTACACGCCAAAAGTAAAATTGTTGGTAATTTGAAATATAAAAATGTACTGCTTAGATGGTACATTTTCTGATTTCAACAATAGAGCAGTGCAATGAATTTCTTTTTTTTTTTTTAAATCTCAAAGAATGGCTTTAAAAAGGGGGTGGCACATGTCCCTGAGCCCATGCCTAAATCTGCCACAGGGTAGACTGATAGTTTGATTAAGGTTTGCTTCACAGGCCACCTTCGAAATAAGAAATTATGCACTTACCATAACGTTCCATCTGTGCTGTCCATTTTCATTCTTCCACAATGTATGGGTTGAGATCCGATACTCGGATCCGACTTGGCCATTACTCCAGCTCATGGAGATGAACAAACTCTCGAGCTCCTTTCCTACCCATAATGCACCAAGCCTAACTCCCCTCAGATATTATATACAGTCTGAGAGAGAGAGAGAGAGAGAGAGAGAGATAGAGAGAGATAAAGAAAGACTATAAAAGAATTGCCATAATTGGAGTTCAGAACAAGGGACATGGGGTGTCCTTGGTAACCTTGAAAATCTCATTCCTCCAGGAGTCATATGAAAGGAATGGAGGGGACGGAGGGTGGGGAGTTGAGGAAAAATGAAAATGGACAACACAGATGGAATATTATGGTAAGTACAAAACTTCTTTAGCTGATGTTGTCATTTTCATTCTTTCCTCAATGTATGGGACAGAGTCCCCAGCTACCTAATTTCCTGGGTGCACTATAAGGAAGGAGATTCCTGAGTACAGTTGGGCCAAAGGCCACTTTTCCCCTCAAGACAAGATCTAATTTTTAATGAGTGTTAAAGGTAAGAATATTTGACCAAGTAGCAGACACACAAATATCATCCATGGATGCTCTAGACAGGAATACAGTGGAAGTAGCCGTAGATCTAGCTGAATGAGCCATTAATGGTTTTGGTAGGGGGAGATTAAATTTAGTATAAATACATGAGATGCAATTTGTCAACCATCTGGCTATAGTTACTTTTGTGACTGATTTGCCCATCTTGTGATGAGCAAAGGAAACAAAGTGCTGGTCTGTCTGTCTAATTTCTTTTGTTCTGTGCAGGTAGAAAAGCAACTGCCTGTGAACATCCAGTACGTACAGCATATACTCTCCTTTATACGCAAATTTTGGGAAGAATACTGCCAGATTAATAGCTTGGTTAATGCAGGATTCTGACACCTCCTTGGGTAGGAAGGAAGCACTGGTATGTAAGATGACCCTGTCCTTGTGGAAAACTAAATATGGGGCTTAGAAGATAATGCTTGAAGTTCTGAAATTCTTCTAGCAGATGTAATTGCAACTTAAAAGATAGTCTTCCAGGTTAAGAATTTTAGATCACATTTAACTGCAGGTTCAAAGGGGCACTGTGTCAAGGCTTGTAGTACCAAATTTAAATCCCTTGGTGATATAGGATCTTTGTAAGGAGGTCTAAGTAGAAGAGTACCTTTCAAAAATGCTTTGCATAGTTTAGAGGATGCTAGGGAAGAATTCTGAAACCCCACATGGAAATCTGAAATGGCTGCGAGTTGGACTTCGATAGTCAGTGAACTAGCTCCCTCCTTAAATAGACTCACTAAAATTCCAAGAACAGAATGTATCGCAGCTGAGAAGGGTTCTACCCGATTCTGTTCTGCCCAGTAAACAAATCTCCTCCATTTACTTCTATATAGTTTTCTAGCAGAGGGCTTATGGGATGATACCAGAAAGGAACAGACAGGTGAAAAGAGCATAGGTTCCCTGGCTATCAATGGAATTCAAGAAACTAAGCGGTCAACTTGAAGTTTGTGATGTCTGGGTGAATCATGCCTGTTAGGTGAGACAGAAGGTCTGGAATCAGATCCAGAATCCAAGGTGGGTACAGTAGATGAGGCTAAAGGAAGGAGAGCTAAATTTGTTGAGGCCAGTAAGGTGCGATGAGGATAACTTTGCTCTTCAACCTGGCTGCTTTCTGGAGGAATTTGGGAATTAAAGGAGTCAGGGATAAGCGTATAGGAGACTGGGGGCCAATCATGGAGTAGAGCATCCTTCAGTGAGTCCCCCACAGGAGGATAGCGCAAAGAAGCTGCTGCACTTATTGTTTACAGGAGAAGCCAACAGACTGCAGCAAGGCTGGCCCCACTGACGGTAAATCATATCTGTCACTTTGTTGCTGACAGACCAGTCGTGAGGTAGTAAAATTCACCTGTTCAGATTGTCTGCTTAACACAATGGACTTCCCCAGAATGTGTGTTATAATTAGAAAACATTTGGAAGAAATTGCCCATTGTCACACCCTCAAGGCTTCTCGACACAGGGCATAAGATCTGGTTCCTCCTTGTTTGTTTATGTACCTAACTACCAACATGTTGTCCATTTGTATCGTAATTGTTCCAAGAAGGAGAGAGTTCTGGAGTGCTTGCAATGCCAAAAGCACTGCTCTCATTTACAAGAACACTGATATGCAAGTTGGCCTTCTCGGCGGACCAAGCGCCTTGGACTGTCTTCCTCAGAAAATGCCCCCCCCAACCAATCTGAGAAGCATCCATGGTCACTGTGGCCTTGGGCTGAGGGTAAATGAAGGGACGGCCTAGCAACAGTTGGTGTGACTGCATCCACCAGGAAAGATACTACTTGCATACGTGAGTTATTCTTATCTTCATCAACATAGGTTGAGAGAGAACTGACCATTGTGCTTGTAGCATCCATTGTAGAATTCTCATGTGATATCTTGCTAAAGGAACTAAGACTATCACTGCTGACATTGATCCCAGGGCTTTCATAATCAACTGGGCTGAAATTTTGGCACTGCAAATTATTTTCTTGACTTGATTTCTTATTGTTTGTACTCTTGAAAGGGGAAGTGATGCTACCATAGAGTCTGTGTTGAATATTGTTCCTATAAAGTCCAATGACTGGGTCAGTTGTAACTGTGATTTGTTGTGACTGATAGTTATCCCAAGATATGAACAAGTCTGCAACACTGTGTCTTGGGCTTCTACTAACTGATACCTGGTCGGAGCAGTAATGAGCCAGTCATCCAAGTGTAGAAACATGCAGAATCCCTGCAGTCTCAAGTGAGCTGCCACCACTGCCATGCACTTGGTGAACACCCTGGGGGCTGTGGTAAGACCAAAGGGCAGTGTTCTAAACTGGTAATGACTGGCTCTAACCCCGAAGCGTAATACCTTCTGGATCATCTGTTCATTTTTATGTGATAGTATCTATCGAGCACATCCAATCATCCTTGCTCAGAAAGAGCAGAATGGACTGAACCATGACCATCCAGAACTTGGTGTGCTGAACTGAGTTGTTCAACACACTGAGATCTAAATTCAGTCTCCAGTCCCCTGTTTTCTTTGGCACTAAAAAGAATCTTGAGTAAGTTCCAGATTCTATTTGGTCTGGAGAGACCTCTTGGAAGACTATTTTTCCTAGCAGCTTTTGTATTTCCAGTGGCTGCTGCTTCCCTCTTATTAGGTGTAACATATTTTCCTGGGTAAAGAGGGTGGAAGGCAAAAGGGAATAATATAACCTCTGGATATGATCCTCTGCACCGAAGTGTCATTTGTTATGTTTAGCTAGGCTTCTTAGTGCATCGATAAGTGACCCCTGACTGCTTCCAGAGGCAGGCAATCAGGCCTCCATTCAGGAGCACTAATATTGTCTGTCGGAGAAGGTATCTCTAGATTCTTGGTTTTGCAGGCCTTCTCTGCCATGGGGGCATCTTCTACCATTATCACTCCTCCCTCTGGCTCTGGAGGAGCTACCTCCACATATGTCCTGGAAAGGACCATGAGACTTCCTGGACTACATCTTTCGACCTCCCCGTTGATTCCTGGAAAAGGTCCATTAAGGGGATGAAAAATGTATGCCCATGGCAGATAGGGTCTTACCATTCTTCTCGCACCTGAACAGTGTGTATTTCACTGTGGGGCCAAATAAGGAAGAACCATCAAAAGGAGCATTAATGAAAGATGACTTGAAGGGCTGCACAAAATCACACAAGAGCATCCAGGCATGCCTCCTGATGGAAATGCCTGAACCTGCAGCCTCCACATGGGTCCTGGAAAGGACCCTGAGACTTCCTGAGGCATCTCTTTCGACCTCCCCATTGATTCTTGGAAAAGGTTCATTGAGGGGTCGAAAAATGTATGCCTATGGCAGATAGGGTCTTTCCATCCTTCTCACACCTGGAGAGTGTGTCTTTCACTGTAGGACCAAATAAGGGAGAACCATCAAAAGAAGCATTGATGAAAGATGACTTGAAGGGCTCCACAAAATCACACAGGAGCATCCAGGCATGCCTCCTCATGGAAATGCTTGAACCTGAAGCCCTTGATGAGTCTCATGGACAAGTTTGCAATAGACTGAAGGGTAGCCAACTGTGAAGCTTTGAGCCTCTGCAGTAGTGGTCCATGAAAGGGAGTTTGAAAGTTCTTTAATTAAGTCCTTTGCAATCTTGTGAAATGTGCCAAATAGTTCACAATAGGATAATGAAAGTCAATGAAGCATACACTCACGTCCAACGTCTGTCCAAGCCCTAGATTTTTCTATTTGGAGGGAGGACCGTGGAACTCTGTTCCACAAGTTCTTCCATGAGTGCCTTTTTTGTAGCTGCCACCACGACCATGGCATCAACAGGTACTCCCTTACTCCAATGCTCACTCCCTACTGGTGGAGCCCGAATCCTGTTCAGTCGCTTGCAGATTGGCTCACTCGTATTAGGTTCCTTCCATGCCCACCTAGAAACCAAACTGATGAGTCCATCGGTGGGTGGAGTGATCCAGGAGGTAGACGGGCCAGACTCGAAAGCTTCCATAAATACTGACTCTTCAGGTGATGGGTTTTGGGCAGGCCAGCCACCTTTCTATTTTAGGATCTCATAATTGTTTCCTAATGAGACGTCATTGGGTAGTGATTTGGGAGACAATTCTCCTTCATCACAGTCAGCATCCTTGGTGAATGACTCATGGGGGAGTCCAAGTCCCTGCTCTTGCACATCTTCTTCCTATGGACTCCTTCGGTGGTATGATCCGGAGAAGTATCAGAAGAGATGATGATACCCTTCTGAGTGGTCTGGAAGCTTTGGGCTGGCTATTACAGTGGCATAGAATGCTGAAGATCATGGGGCAAAGACAGCTGGGATGCTGAAGGTGGATCCAAGGAAGAAGGACCCACCTGACCTGCTGAAGCAGAAAAGACCCTCTTCACAACCTCAAAAGCTGACAGCTCCAGACAGAGGGAAGCCAAGTTTCTGGTCAACTATCCCCCTCCTTTCTAAGAGCTGCCCACCCAAGGAGGAAGCTGGAGCTCAGCTGTCCAACTCCGAGTCTGTGAGAGGGAAAGATGACTCCAAAAACCTCTGAGTCGACTCCATCCCCTCAGATCTGACCTAGAAGCTTTGGCTCCAAAAGCCGTCCAGATCCAAAGATGTCACAGCCAGTACGCTCTTGAGTATCTCTCACATCTGAAGAGAAAATCTCAATGGATCTGATCCAGAAGAGCCCAGAACACTAAGATCTGAGGACTCTAATCCCACAATGTGAGTCAGAGGAGGGGTAGCTGCCAGTGGAGTAGTTGATAGATGATGTTCCTGACCCAAGGAGATAAGAACCATATATACTCCCTTCTGAAACTGCTTTATGACAAGTTTCCTCATCATCCTTTCCACACTGGCCTTTGCGATACTTTTGGAGGAATGAGATTACACTACTGAAGAAGGCCTAGAGTGCCGGTCAAGAAAAGGGGACGGTACCCTAGACAGTACCGGATCCACTGAGGGTGAATATACAGTCCTAGTCAGATACTTCAGATCTGGGGACTTTGGATCTGTGGTACTTTTCTTCAGATCGGAGGAAGGACCTGCCACAATTTTTATTGGATCCAAGGATGACCAGATTACAGGTGATGTTGGATCTGATTTGGTTTTCTTTTTCTTCGGTTCAGAAGAAGTGGAAGGAGTAGAGTCAGAAGGCCTGGACCTTTTTGATGGTCCCTGGACTTAGCTTTAGGAGACTGATCTCCAGTGATGGCCTGAGAAAAGGTAGCTGGAAAAAGGTCTTTCAATATCAATTTATTTTGTCTCTTGGTAAGAGCTCTTGGGTTAAACCCACTACAAATATCACAATCCTTATCTAAACGTTCAGCCCCAAAACAGTAAACACATAGGGAGTGAGCATCAGTAAAGGGCATTTTCTGCCCACAGCTCACACATTTTTTAAATCCTTTTTCTGACATATCTGTAGGTTAAGCAATTAGATATCTAGTTTAATAATAACTAATAAACACTGGAGAGAGAGAAAGGACAGAGAAAAGAGGCTAGCAAAGTTTTTTTTTTTAATCAGAAACAGAAATAACACCCTGAGAAGACACAGGGATATACGGGAGAAGGAAAAGGCCTACCAATAACGGTAGTAAGAATACACTCTGAAGTCTAATTATAGTAATTAAAGATGAAAAGAAAAAAATACACTGACAGAAAACAATCCTTATTAACTAAGATGCAAGTTTATAAGAATTAAAGAGACATTTTGAAGAAAACACATCTATTAAATCAAGGCTCGAGAGCAATTGTCAACCACATCTGGTCGCGAAAGTGGCAAATGAGATCTGAGGGGACTTATGCTTGGTGCATTATGGGTAGGAAAGGAGCTTGAGAGTTTATTCATTTCCACGAGCTGGATTAACGGCCGAGTCAGGTCTGAGTATTGGATCTAAACCCATACGCTTAGGAACAAATGAAAATTGACAACATCAGATATTATGGATTTGTTCCCAAAGAAACCCTGTCTTTACGGAAAATCAGATACGGGGATTTACATGATAAGGCTTGCAACTCTGAAATCATCCTTGCTGATGTAACAGCCACCAAAAAGACAGTCTTCCAAGACGTAAATTTTAGATCTACCATACATGCAAGCTTAAAATGAGTTTTTTTTCAAGCACGGAAACATGATAGTGATATCCCACTGAGGAACTGGATCCCTGACTGGAGGTCTCAAGAAAAAAAAAGTTCCTTTCAAAAAGGCTTTGGAAATCTTTAAGGAAGCAACAGGCATTGGTTCTACCCTTTAGTGAAACAACTCTGTCAATGGAAGGTCAGGTGAAAAAGGGTGCAAGCCTTTGGAGGACACCCACATGGCAAACCTCTATAAATTTACTGAGATACATTTTCCTAATATTAGGTTTCTGTGAAGAGGATACAATTTAAATAACAGAGGCAGACAGACTGGAATTCCAGACTTCCGTTAGAATTGGAAACAACTGCGCAGTTTTTCCTGGTCCCGGGTTACTGAGAAGATCTGTACAGAGGTCCAACACCCAGGAAGGGTATAATAGACGAAGCCAGAGGAATAGGAACCACACGTGCTGGGACCAAGCAAGAAGAGGATCACTTTGGCTTGCACCTTATGGCTTTCAGACAAGAGCATCCCTCAGTGATTGACTCTATGTAGGGATCAGGGGAAAGTAACTGTTGCATTTGTTGTTTAGGTACGAAGTAAAAAGACTACAGCAAATGTGATCCTAGTGACTGAAAATCTGCAGTGACACTGCTTGATTGAGGGGCCACTCATGAGGTAGAAGGACAGACCGGCTCAGCTTTCCCGCCAGAACATTGAAAGCCCTCAGAATGTGTGCTGCAATTAAAAAGCTACAGGAAGACATTGCTCATTGCCACCTTCTTATGGAATCCCAGGCAGAGTGGGTATGATCGGGTTGCTCTCATTTGTTGAAATACCAGACTACAACCATGTTGTCCAACTGAAAATAAATCACATAATTTGGTAGGGACTCCTGGAAGGCCTGAAAATCTAGAAGGACTGCCTTTATCTCCAAGACACGGATATGAATCCTAGCTTCTGTTATTGACTGTGATCCTTGAACTATTTTCACTTTGAAATGCCCCCACCCTAGAAGAAAAATGTCTGCGATTACCATGGCTATTGGGGATGGTAGGGAGAACAGTCAACCCCATGACACTATGGGTAGATTAACTTCCAGTTTATGTTTTTCCTGCAAACTGGTGTGAGGCACATACATAGATGAAGATGTTAAGACATTAGAGATCATTGAACAGAAACAGTCAACTGCAATACTCTCAAGTAGTACCTTGCAGGCTCAACTAGGGTGACAGAAGCAGCTATTAAACCTAAAAGCCAGAGAACACGTCATGATGGAGCACAAGGATGGTAAAGAACCTCTGAGGCTACCTACCTGATGCAGGGAGAGTATTCTGGATTAGGAAAGTTTGGCTATTGAGGAACTGTGTCCAGGTGTTATCCAATAAATTCTATCTACTGCATTAGCGTAAGATGACTCAACAAGATTGACTATGATTCTCAGTTTCGGGGACAAGATGGAGAAATAAGTCCCTGCAATGAGCTAGTAGGTCCTTGGTTGGTGCGGTGAGGAGCCAATCATCTAAATATGGGAACACCTGGCACCCATGCAGCCTGAGGTATGCTGCTACTACTGCCAAACATGTGGTGAGCACCCTGGAGCCTGTGTCAAGGCTAGAGGGAAGTGTTCTGAATTGGAAGTGATTGGCTCCCAGCTGCAAATGGAAAAATCTCCTGGATTGCTTTCCTACCCTGATACAGTAATACACATCCTGGAGCTCTATGCAGCACATCCTTCCTCAGAAAAGGTAGAATGGAGGACTGAGCTGTGATTATCTGGAATTTTCTCTGTTTTATGAACTAGTCGAGGTAGTTCAGGTCCAGGACTGGTCTTAGATCCCCTGTTTTCTTCGGAACTAAAAAGAACCTTGAATAGACTTCAGATCCTAGTTAGTCTAGTGGGACCTGCTGGATGACTCTCTTTTCTAGCAGCTTTTTTATTTTTGTTGCTGACAATTTCATCTGACTGGTTGGAATGACTGGAATTTCTTCTCTGTTTTGGATGACAGGAAACAAAGGGAATTATCCTCTGCACCCATGAATCTCGCAGAAATATGTAACCCCAACCTCCACAGTGCAGCATTGTGCAACTGTTCAGGAGCACTGAAAATATTTCTCCATGAAAACACACAAATTCCATGATTTTGGGGTATGCCTCTGCCTCTTTGTTGACGTCCACTATAGCAACCCCCCTCTGTCCTGAGGTGGTCTATTGGCAGAAGCATCTGGACAAAACCTTTGGATTTATGGAACCACAACTTTTTCCACCCTTTCTGGTTGTAGAAGAAAGTCATTTGAGGGGTGGGAAAATGAATTCCGACTGTACAACTGTAGAGAGGGTCTTGTCATCTTGTTCACTCCTGGTGAGCGTATCTTTCACTTTACGTCTGAGTAGTATCAAACCAACAAATACAGCATTAATGAAGGACATCTTAAAGCCTTCCACAAAGTTATACTGACACATCCAGGTGTGTCGGTAAATGGCAATACCAGTGCCAACTGCCCTAGATGTATCATCGACTGCATTAGAAAGCACACACATTGACATGTTGGAGATAGACTATAGGATAGAAAAATGAGACTCCACTGATTTCTGGAAGTCTTCAGTGAGATTACCCAAGAGGTACTTGGTCAATTCTTTCGTTAAGTTTCTCTAAAACCTTGCAATGTGGGCTAGACAGTTCAATCCTCTTAGCGCAAAAGTTACTGAAGTAAATGTCCATTTCCCAAATCTATCCAAAGCCCTGGAATCTCTGTTAGGGGGCGTGATGATGTGTGGTAAGGGGAGTAGGGCAGTGCATGTGTAACATATGCCAGCATAGCTAGCTGGAGTTTTGCAAAGAATTATATGTCATTTGAATATCAAACTGATTTGTACAGATGCTTGTGTTAAAAATATATTTGTAAAGTTGTTTGTGTTAAAAATGTATCAACAGTGGATACTGCTGGACAGAAAAGAAATATACATGTATGTCAGACTGTACTGTTTTAACTTTTGAAATGTATATATTTTAATGGTTTGCTATCAAAAGGGCAATTGGACTTAGTTCGAATATCGTATGTCCGATCACCCAATTCGACATCCTGAAACAACGGAAAAAAAAACCTGTTGCAATGCATAACAGTGAATGCTAGTGTGCATTCGCTGTTGTGAATTTCAACATTTTGAATGTAGATCGCACCATAGTGGGGATCAGAAATGTACCCTTTCCCTCACTTTAGTGCGATCTCTGAGTTTGTTTATATAAGTAGCAGGGGGTGCAGCCCCCCACATGCCGGGTGCAGGGGGGCTTGCCCCCCTGCAAAAAAATACTTTTAGTGTTGACCAGAAGTGTAATATTTTCAGTAAAGTCGACATTTCTGAGATGTCAACTTTACTGGAAATACTTCATTCTATCTTTTTGTGGTTTGTTGTTTTGATTTCTGATATTATGATTCAGAAATCTGGACACTCGCACAATGTCGGTGCGAGATTACGATAGTAAACCTATTTTAACAGAGAATGCTGGAAAGAAAGGGGTTAAACTCAGCCCAGCCAACCTTAAGAAAAGTTACCTAGAATTAAATGACATGGTTTAAGCCATAAAGATTTTATCTCAGAGGTCTGAATGCAGCCAGAGATATAATGTCTGTGAAAAGTCTAGACTGGGATCCTGCTCTATTGACCTTAGTGGTGAACTAATTGCTACCCTGGGGTGCCAGAGAATGGCTTGTTAGTTTCTGCAGGAAGGGTGGAAGTGTTGGAATTGTCTTACAGTTTTCAGGTGCTGTAATAAACTTCAGCTAAAGTTCTATGTGTGAATTGTGACTCAACAGTGCCATTTCCTGGCTCAGTTTCTAGTGAGAGGGTAGATGGGAACCACAGACTCAGGTGACCAGATGTGATGTTATTCTGTAGGCAGCGCTGAAATTGTATTTGAATACTAGTGAGAGATGTGAGGAGTGCACTCTGTTTTTGGACCTGACAAGATACTCATCCACTTTCATCTGCCTTGGTTTAGTAAGCAACTAGGGAACAGCAATTCTCCAGGCAGTTAAAAGAGTAGTTAAATTAGCTACATTTCTTTTTCTGTATATGACTGAGTCTTTCCATCTGTGTTGTTTTTATATTGTCTGTGATTGAAACTCTGGTATTTATTATAAATAGATATTCAGTATTTTCATGTTTTCTTTTTTTATTATTATTTATTATTAAATATATCTATACCTTTCATTGTGGCTGGTCTTTTAGAAAATATTTAACCTTTGAGAGTACTTGCATTTATTTAGTGGCACTGTGGCTCCATGTTCTTGAAAGTCTTGCTATGTGTTTAAACACTACCATTTGTACAAATATTAATTTTAATAAGTGTAATTGGGTGTCATTGCAAGAGCCTTAAAGTAGCTGGCTTCAGGTGTTCTGGTGGCAACATGTCTACCTTATAGTCTGGGTGGAGGTAGCAGAACGGGTAAGCTATGCCATCCTTTCCCAGGTGTGTGTGTGTGTGTGTGTGTGTGTGTGTGTGTGGGTGTGTCTGAAAAATCAAATCTCATAGAGACTGTGTGTGTGGCAGCTACTTTGAATAGGGACACTAATAGCACTGATTCCACAGAGAGGGTTGTGGAGGTCTTGGCTTGGAACACCCTGTTAAGGACTCGGCTCTACAGTGATCAGTGGGGAGTCTTATTTGGGTCCTGGAGAGGAAGCCTAGCTCCAGGACTGGAGTGTGCATTCTCTGCGTATTCTTAAGGGAAATTGTATTTGGTGCAGATGGCTCCATCTGAAAATGCTGTGTGTGTCTATTTTTTCACACCATGAACGTTCTCCACTGGTATCAGTGGTGAAGACTGATGCTCCTTGATCACTGGCCCAGAGGAGGGATGTCACACATTGGTTAGCAGCAGTGTGTACATTAACTGAACTTCTGTAGCCTATAAGCAGTTGTCACTAAAGGTGTGTGTACTCAGCAGCCAAAAGGTAAACATACAGACTTTTATTTTTCACAGCAGTTTTAATTATTTATTTATATTTTTAGTTTAGTTCAGTCAGGGAAAGCAGGCAAAGATGTCAGCAGAGGATTACGGCAAGGTGGCACTGATCCAGTTGGCTAAGGTGTGCAAATCCAAAGGACTGGTGCATGCCAACCTGACTAAAGGGGAAATGATTTCAACCTTAGTCACAGCTGCAGCACAGACAGGCAACTAGGAAGACATCCAGTCTGCTGATGGGGATGTGCAGCCCTCAGAAACAGGACAGCTCACCTTTTCCTCAGAGGATTTAAAAAACATCTAGAGTTAAAGAGACTTGAACTAGAGGGAAAATGTATGGAGTTAGATTCGGCAGAGAGACTGCAGTATTTGGAGATGAAGAAAATGAGAAGCAGCATCAACATGAGAGGGACATGCTGACTCTTCAACAGGAAATTGGAGGTAATGGGGAGGAAATAACTGAACCCCAGAAGCAACAAAGATCAGTAAACTTCTTCCACAGTATACAGAAGGTGATCATTTTGATAGTTTTATTCATATATTTGAAAGAGTATGTAAACAGTATAATGTTGACCTAGGGCTCTGGGTAAGGTTCCTCACCCTTCCCCCACTTCATGGTAAAGCTGTAATTGCTAGTTCTAAATTGTCTGATACTGATTGTTTAAATTATGACAAGGTTAATCAAGGTTTACTGGAATGTTTTAAGTTAACACCTGAAGCTTACAGAAAAAAAAATTGAGAGCCTAGATGTAGGGCAGATGAAAGTGTATGTGATTATATTGCTGAGCTAAGCACTTATTTTCATAGGTGGGCGAGTGGGTGTCAGGTCACCACTTTTGAAATGCTGGCAGAACTTTTGATGAGGGAACAAGCCCTTAGCACTTTATCCGATGACATGAGATTCTGGTTGGTAGACCGGGAGTGTAACTCTGCAGATGAGTTGGGGAGAAAGGGGTATCTCTACTTGGCAAGCAAGCAGGGCACCACTGCACATGGATATAAGTGAACCCATGGTGGGCAGCCTAAACCACCCCAACAAAGTCCACCAGTAAAAGGGGAAGAAACTAGTTCAGGTACACAGCCAGGATAAGGGTTTAGATGTTTTAAATGTAACCAGAGAGGCCATGCAGCATACAAATATCTAGTGAAGCAAGGTGGGGAACAAAAGGTGAGGGAGCCAGCAAGTGGGAATAAGAGCATGCCAGTGGTAAGTTGTCTGTAGACAACAGGGGTACCAAACTATCACCAGAGTTTGTATCCTACCTTAGTGGATTGGAAACAGGCCATTGCCAAGAGAGATACAGACTCTGCAGCCCCTGACATAACCATTGTGAAGCCTGCAGTGGTTAAAGAGGAGCAGTACTTGCTTGGGAAGTCCACTCCAGTCACAACTTTAGGAGGGGCACCATTCCAAATACCTTTGGCCAGGGTTCACCTTGACTGGGAGGGTGGAAAAGGAAGTGAGCAAGTAGAGGTGTTTCAGGATAACCCTGCAGATGTCTTGATAGAGAATAATTCTGATAATGTAGTACCTTGTGTGAATGCAGTTACACACAGTCAGGCTTGGAGACAGGCATACGGGTCTGGTAGCCTGCAGAAGACCCAGACAGACCCCACACCTGATGTCAGGGCTGGTGATGTGGCTATTTCAGGGAGAGAGCTATCCTGTAGCAGTGAGACCGAAGGTGGGCCACAGCTGCTGATCAGTACTGGTGTTTCTTTGGACAGGGTGATGACAAGGGCAGAGGTGAGTGGTAGTACCCAGGCTGACAGTGAGGCACTGATGTCAGGGGATACTAGACTTCCTGTGGAAGGGGAGCTGGGAAGGGTCACGAAGGTAGAGTTGAGACAGGCTCAACCTTTCAAAGTGGTAAAAAAGGTCAGTGATGGTAACTACATGGTACAACTGATAGGCAGAGGCAGAGGCACAAAATGTAACACGTTAACATGATGAGGCATTACCATGATATGGAGGCCCTTGTGCTGAGTATTTGCAATGTGTGAAGTCTGAGGGGGATCTGGTGACTGATCTCCTCAGTGAGGCTTGGACTGACACTTCCATGGAATGGGTAGCAATGACCCAGCGGCTATCCCCTACCCAGGTTCAAGAAATCTGAGCAGTGTTACAGGAGTTTGGGGGCATGTTCACTGGGAAACCTGGGTACACCTACCTGCTGCAGCACCAGGTGGATGCAGGACCCCAAAGGCCTAGCAAGCTGAAGGATGGCAGCACCAGGTTCTGTGTGGACTACAGAAAGCTAAACAGTCACTCAGAGTCAGATGCTTACCCCATGCCTAGGACAGATGAACCCTTAGAGCAGCTGGGTGGAGCTAAGTATCTGACCACTATTGATCTGACTAAGGGCTACTGGCAGGTGCCCTTAACTCCCACTGCTAGAGAGTGGTCAGTCTTTGTGACTCTTTTTGGATTAAACTAATTCACGAAGATGTCCTTTGGAATGAAAAATGCTCTAGAGACATTCCAGAGGCTGGTAGATCATAACCTAACAGGATCAGGAGATTATGCCCTTGTTTACCTGGACTATATTGCCATCTAGAGCCATTCCTGGCAAAAGCACCTTCAGCATGTTAGGATGGTCCTGGGCAGACTGCAAAGGGCAGAGTTGACCATTAAGCTCAGTAAGTGTCAGGTGGGTGTGGCAGAGGTCTTCTACATGGGACATATAGTGGGGAGTGGAAAGATCAGTCCAGAAACTGCCAAAGTGGAAGCTATTCAGGCATGCCCTCCCCTTGTTACCTAAAAGCAAGTGAGGACATTCTAGGGGACAGCTGGGTACTATAGAAAGTTTTTTTCCAATTATAGTATAATAGCTGCTCCCCTCACAGACCTGACAAAAAAAAAAAAAAAAAAAAAAAAACAGGCCAGATAAAGTTGTGTGGACCCCGGCCTGTGAGCAAGCATTCCAAAAGCTTAGAGGGGCTTTGGGAGGACCCCTGTGCTAGCCAGTCCAGATTACAGCAAATAATTTGTTGTGCAGTGGATGCTTCAAGCCATGGGGTGGGGGCTGTACTCAGCCAGGTTTCCTCAGAGGGAGAAGGGCACCTTGTTGTATATCTCAGCCATATACTCTAACCCAGGGAGGAATCTTATGCAGCTGTAGAAAAAGAATGTCTAACCACAGTATGAGCACTGCAAAAACTTCAGCCCTATCTGTATGGAAGGACATTCACTGTGGTTACAGACCACAATCCCTTGACATGGCTTCATCAAGCCAGCCAGAAAAATGCAAAGTTATTAAGGTGCAGCCTAGGGTTGCAGGCATATAACATGACAGTAAAGCACCATGGGGGGGGGGTCAGCAATGCCAATGCAGAAGGGTTCTCTTTTTCAGGGTATGAGTGAATGTGTTCTGAGACAGGCTCATTTCTCTCAAGCAATGTTCCTCCAAGGTCACTTGAGAAACTAGCTTGAGTCTTCAAAGAGGGGAGAAATGTGATGATGTGAGGTTGTGCCAGGGGAAGTAGGGCAGTGCATGTGTAACATATGCCAGCATAGCTAGCTGGAGTTTTGTAAAGAATTACATGTCATTTGAATATCAAACTGATTTGTGCAGATGCTTGTGTTAAAATGTATTTGTAAAGTTGCTTGTGTTAAAAATGTATCAGCAGTGGGTCCTGATGGGCAGAAAAGAAATATACATGTATGCTAAACTTTACTATTGTAAATGATGAAATGTATATATTTTAACAGAGGATGATGGGAGGGATGGGGGGGTTAAGTTAAGCCCAGCTAACCTTTAGATAAATAGCCTAAAATTAAATGACTTGGTTTAGGCCATAAAGATTTTATCTCACAGGTGTGAATATAGCCAGAGATATAATGTCTATGAAAAGCCTGGGCTGGGTTTCAGTTCTATTGTCCTTAGTGGTGATCTAATTGCTACCCTGGGGTGCCAGAGAATGGCTTGTTAGTTTCCGCAGGAAAGGTGGAAGTGTTTGAATTGTTTTACAGTTTTCAGGTGCTGTAATAAACGTTAGCTAACATTTTATGTGTACATTGTGACACATCATTGCCAGATCCTGGCTGAGTTTCTAGTGAGAGGGTAGTGTGGGAACCACAGACTCAGGTGACAAGATGTGATGTCATTCTGTAGCCAGCACTGAAATTGTATTTGAATGCTAGTGAGAGATGTGAGGAGTGTACTCTGTTTTTGGACCTGACAAGACACTCATCCACTTTCATCTGTCTTCCTTTAGTAAATAACTAGGAAAAAGCAATTCTGCAGGCAGTTAAAAAAATACTGAGATTAGATGAATGTTTTTTTTTCTTTATCTGTCTGAGTCTTTCCATCTGTGTTGTTTTTTTTATATTTCCAGTGTCTGAAACTCTGGTGTTTGTTGTAAATTGATATTCAGTATGTTCATGTTTTCTTTTCTATTAGTTATTATTAAATATATCTAAACCTTTCATTGTGGCTAGTCTTTTAGAAAATATTTAACCTTTGAGAGTATTTGCATTTATTCAGTGGCACTATGGCTCCACATTCTTGAAAGTCTTGTTGCTTGGCTAAACACTAGCATTTGTACAAATATTAATTTTAATAAGTGTAATTGGGTACCTGGGTAAGAGCCTTAAAGTAGTTGGCTTTAAGTGTTCAGGTGGCAGCAAATCTACCTTATAGTCTGGGTTGTGGCGGCAGAGTGGGTAAGCTAGGCCAGCCTTTCCCAGGTGTGTGGGTCTGTGAAAATCAAATCCCAAAGAGAGTGTGTGTGACAGCTACTTTGAAAAGGGACACTGACAGCACTGATTCCACAGACAGGGTGGTGGAGGCCTTGGCTTGGAATACCTGGCTAAGGACTCAGCACTATAGTGGTTAGTGGGAAGTCTTTTTTAGGGCTGGAAGAGGAGGCCCAGCCCCTGGATTGGAGTGTGCATTCTCCATGCCCTCTTAACAGAAACTGTGCTTGGTGCAGAAGGCTGCATCTGAAAATATTGGGTGTGTCACAATTTTTTCTCACCATGAATGTTCTCCACTTGTGTCATTTGTGAGGATTAAGGCTCCTTGATCACTGGCCCAGAGGAGGGATGTCACAGGGGATGTGGAGAGATGCACTCTTCTCAGAGAGTTTCTTCTTACCAGCTGCCATCATAACTATAGCATCTACTGGGGACCCTTGCTGCAGTATAACCTATTCCTGGGGGTCACTACAATTTTATCTGAATTATGTAGAATATGTTCCTTCCAGGCCCACTAAGAAACTATATCTATGAGTTCATCAGGGGGAGATCCAGTCAGGAGGTAAAACAGCCAACCCCAAAAGCCTCAGGGAACACCAACTCCTCAGAAGAGGATAACAATTCTAAAATGTCTCCGAAGGAAATATCCTCAACAGGTGATCATAGGGAACCATCTCGTTCATTCAAGTCTATGTCTTTGGTACATGACTCAGGTGAAAACTCCAAATGTCTCCTCTTACAAATCCATTTCCTCAGAACCTCCTCCATAGGGCCTTCTGAAGAAGTCACAGGCTCAAATGAAGAGTTTGCATTATGGGGGTTTTTGAGGCTGCATGAGGTTGATTCTTCCTTCCAATCAGGATGAGCGGATATAGAAACAGATTCCAAGGGAGGCTGGGATGGAACTGAGCATGGCAGAGGCACGTCTTCTCTCGACTTGAAAAAAACCTTTTCGAATGCCTCAAAAGCTGCAGTTGCAAACAGAACTGAGGCAGTATCCCATCAAACTGAAGTAGAAAAAGGAAGGGTACCCTCAATGTTAATATGACCTGGCTCCAAGGCCCACAATGATGCCGTACTATTGAAAGCCGAGGCATCGAAAGGAAGGGATGGGTCTGATAACTTCAGAGTTGACACTGACTCCTGAGTCTTTGTCCCACTGCTTCAACTCCAAGACTTGTCCTGATCTGAGGATGCCGGAGTCGAGAGATTATGATTATGAGTTAAGTCAAAAAAAAAAAAAAAAAAAAAAGATCAGCTCCAATGTTGGTGCTCTGCTGGGCAGGCTTGCATCCTTTGGTTTCAGATCCAATAAATGGACTAGAAAAAGAAGTTATGCACTTACCATAACATTCCATCTGTGTTGCCCATCTTCATTTATCCTTGACATATGGGTTTGGTTCTGATATCTGAACCGACTTGGCCATTACTACAGCTCACACAGGCCAAAAACTCTTGAGCTTCATCCTTACCCACAACCCCCCCCTGTCCCACTTACCTCAGATCGAGTTTGCAGATTAGAAATAAAGTATAATTAAAGATGCCTTAATGGAAGCCATATTTGCTATGCCTCAATACTTGTCATAATTACTATGAAAGTATCCATTCCATGAAAAAATCTTCAAAGGCCAGGGAGGGAGGGGAGTCAAGGATAAATGAAGATAGACAATACGGATGGAACATTATGGTAAGAACAAAACTTATTTATCTGATGTTGTCAATCTTCATTTTATCCTTGTCATATGGGACAGAGTCCCAGCTACCTTAGACCCTGGGAGGGCTCATGGAAGGACATTTTTGAGCACCAATGAACTGAAAAATACCCTTGCCCTACAGAACAAATCCAATTTGTAATGAGTAATAAAGGTATGTGGAGAAGCCCAAGTAGCCGCTGTACATATATCATCCATTGAAGCTCTAGACTGGAACACGGCTGAAATGGCAACAGATCTTGTAGAATGTGCCTTCACAGGTTTAGGCAAAGCAATTTTCTTTTTGTCATAAATAAGGGAAAAGCAAACCTTGAGCCATATGGCTAAGGTCACTTTGCTGACAGGTTTACCAAAACTAGTACATGAAAAGAACAGAAATATTTGGTCAGACTTTCTGATTGTCTTTATTTCTATGAAGGTAAAAGCATAATGGTCTGTGGACATCTAGCAAATGTAGAAGGTATTCACCTCTGTTCGAAAAGTTTGGAAAGAATACCAGCAAATAAACAGACTGATTAATATTAGACTATGGTACCAGTTTAGGTAGAAAGGTGGGATGTGTTCTTAAAGTAACTCTAGCTTTGTAAAAAATCAGATAAGGTGGTTTACAGGATAAGGCCTGAATTTCAGAAATAGTTCTAACAGAGGTTATTGCAACCAAAATAATGTTTTCCATGACAAGTACTTTAGATCACAGTGTGCAGATGGTTCAAAGGGTGGATGTATGATGGTTTGTAACATTAGGCTTAGGTCCCAAGGAGGAGAAGTATCTTAGAAAGGGGTTTTTAGTAAGACTGTCCCTTATAAAAATGCCTTACAGAGTCTATGAGAAGTCAAAGAATGTTCTTCCAAACCATCAAGGAAGTTTAAAATTGCTGCTAGTTGAATTCTGATGGTAGAAGGGAAAGCACCTGCATTGAAAAGAGAGGCTAAGAAGTCGAAAATATTTTCAGTAGAAGCAGAGAATGGATCAATATCTCTTTCACGAGCTGCAAATAGTAAATCTTTTCTATTTACTAGTATATAATCTCCGGGTGGAAGGCTTCTGAGAAACTAAGAGAATTCTGTGTACTGAGAAAGAAAGGTTAAGACGAATGGCAATTAGTGGAACTGGAAGAACCATGCTCAGTTGAGGTTCAGATGTCTGGATGGACTAGTCTGTCTGGATGTGACAGAAGGTCAGAAGCTGGGTCCAGTGCCCAAGGATGTTGAATCAGATAAGGCCAAAGAAAGAGGAACCATATTTATTGAGGCCAATAAGGTGAAATGACGACTACTCTGCTGTTCAGCCTGAGTGCATTCTGAATGAATTTTGGAATTAGAGGTACTAGGGAAAGGCATATAATAGTCCATGAGGCCAAATGTGGAGAACAGCATCTCTTGGTGACTTCCCTGGAGGGGGACTTAGGGTAAAGTAGCTGCTGTACTTGTTTAGGGGAGAGACGAGCAAGGCTGGCCATATTGATGGAAAATTCTTTCCATCACTTTTGGAATGAGAGAGCACTCATGAAACTGGAGAATACATCTGCACAAGTTTGCCTCCAATTATACTGGAACTCCAAAAAAATGGGTGTCGCTATCAGAAAGCGGTTGGAAGAGATTGCCCACTGCCATAATCTGAGTGCTTCTCAACAAAGGGGTCTGTTTGGATTGCAATTGTTCCTGGAGGAAGAGCTGACTGAAAGGCTTGCAATGCTAAAAGCACCACTCCTATTTACAGAACATTGATATGCAAGTTGGCCTCTAAGGGGACCAAGTGCCTTGGACAGTCTTGCCCAGAAAATGCCCATCCACCCCATCTGGAAGGCATCCATGGTCACTATGGCCTTGGGGTCCGAAAGGACGAAGGGGTGGCCCAGAAGAATTTCTTTGAAATGAAACCACCAAACTAGATCCTTCCTACAATGAACTGGTGATTAGAACCTTGTCTGACATGAGTTAGTATAGCATGGACCATTAAGATGCCAGTAGCCATTGTAGAATTCTCATGTGAAATCTGGCTAGGGAAACTAGAGGTATTGCCGCTGCCATCGAACCTAGAGCCTACAAGATTAGTTGAGTGGGTACTTTCTTTATGTGGATTATCTTCTATACCTGAGTTATAATTTTTTGAAGTCTCACTGGAGGAAGGGATGCTACGGTTGATGTCGTATTCAGTACTGCCCCTATAAACTCTAAGGAAGTAGGAGTCAGTTGAGATTTTTCATGATTTACCATTATTCCTAGCTACGCACAAGTCATGAGAATGTAATCCCTTGCCTATATCAATCAATGCCTAGTCAGAGCATTATGAGTTAGTCGCCCAAGTACGGAAACCTGCAATCCCTGCAGTCTCAAGTGAGCTGCTACAACTGCCACACATAGGTTCATAGGTAGGTACTAGGCTATTGGCCGTAGGGCCTATATAAGCCTAGCCAAAAATGTACCCTGGCTTTTGCCACCCAAGAAAAATATTTTCCTGTCCCACTGTTGAGCAGAGCCACAGAAGTAATCCCTGGGGTGAATTTCCTATTTCCCATCCAATCATCAAGATTTTTCTTGAAGAGTGCTAATGAGGAGCTCTGTCTGACATAGATACGTAGTCTGTTCCAGAGTATGGGAAGTCTCTGGGACAGGAATCTATCCCTCCAACATGTTCTGTTTATTGTGGTGACAGGGTTTAGGCCCCTAGAGCATGTAGCTCGGAGGGATTGGTATTTCTTTAAGTGGAGCATGTCCAACAGCTCTGGGTTTGACATAGCTTTGTATGTTAGGCAGAGATCGCCTCTGAGTAGGCGATATGTGACGGAGTAAAGCTGGAGTTTTTTTAAACGGTCTGCGTAGGACATCTGTTTGAGGCCAGTAATCCTCTTTGTGAGGTACTTCTGTGGCCTTTCCAGTTGTTGTAGATGTCTTGTGAGGTACATACCAAAAGGGGCGTTGTACTCTATAATGGGGTCTAATCAGTGATGAGTAGAGGGGAACAATGACCTCTTTTTTTCTGGATGAGAAACCTTTTGTGATGAGGTGAGCCATGCAGAAGGATTTCTTGACCACTGTGGCGATGTGATTATCAAAGGAGAGACTACTGTCACCTATGTCCCAAGGTCTCTTATCACATTTTCGGCACTAAGTAGACTACCAGCTATGAGGTAGTTCATGGGTACAGAGATTTTATCAAAGGGGATGACAATACACTTTTTGGCATTGAGCTTCAGGCCATGGCTTTGACACCAGGCATCTGTCTCAGTGAGGCCCTATTGTAGTATGTCCACATCGTTAGGAGTTTTGATTATGGCTCCTAGTTTGCAGTCATCTGCAAACTTTGTTAGCAAAAGACCATCTGTGTTAGCCTGTACTTCAGAGAAGTAGATACCAAACAGGAGAGGACCCAGGACTGAACCCTGTGGTACTCCACCTGTCACTGGTCTGAAGTCAGATTTGGAGTCTGCTACTTTCACAGTGTGGGTTCTGTCCGTGAGCCAGTTGGCAACCCATCTTGTGACATAGGGATTTATACCTAGTTTAATGAGCTTATCGATAATTCCAGAGTGGGGGATTGGTGTCGAAAGTCTTGGCGAGATCTAGATAAGCTGTGTGAACCACCTTACCCTCATCTATGACTTTGGTGACTGCTTCAAAGAAGTCAATCAGGTTTAGGAGACATGATCTGCATTTTACAAATCCGAACTGGGTAGGGTCAAGAGTTTGGAGATTACCAATGTCTTTGTTTATGAGTTCCATGATGATACGTTCCATGGCCTTGCAGACCAGGCCCGTCAGGCTAATGGGGCAGTAGTTCCTGGGGTCCGTCGTGGCTCCCCCTTTTTGGAGCAGGATAACCATCGTGGTGCACCATTCAGTGGGCACAAAGCCTGAGGTGAGGTTATGACTGAACATGGTACTTAGGTAGGGTGCCAGTTCATTCTGTAGTTCATGTAGAACATAGCCTGGGATATTGTCAGGTCCCATGGATGCTGTGTTTTTGGCTTTGGAAAATGTGCTTTTTACCTATGCAGCCATGATTACAGGAACTTTGCATTCTTACGGTATAGAGATGGGCCCTCTAGGGGGTGAGAGGGAGGCAAAGTTAGCACTGAACCTATCTGCCAGGATGTTGGCAATATCAGTTGGTTCTGTATATTTAGTGCCATTGTGCTGTAACTCAGAGCAGATCTGAGTGTTGCCATTGAGATTCTTGACATAGCTATAGAATGCTTTGTGGCTGTCTTTAGAGTCAGTGGCAAGTTTGTTTTCATAACTAGCTTTGGAGGATTTTATGAGGGATCTCAGCTTCTTACTGAGGTTGACCAGGGAGTTCCTCCAGTCATGGGATTTTACTCTTTTTTTTGCAACAGTTTCTTTCTTCTCTTGTAGAGTTTGTTTATGGCAGAGGACCACAAGATTGTCTTCCTTTTGTTGGAGGATAGCATCTTGGTTCTATTAGGGATAGCATGATCCATGCACTCATGTAAGTGCTTATAAAGTACACTTGTGTAGGATTTAGTAGTCGTACCTCCATTGTCCGTCTGCATGGGTGTCATGAAGTTTGCCACTTCTGTCTTAAGAAGTGTGAAGTTGGCTTTGGAGAAGTTTTTTTACGGTGGTTTCCCTAATTGGGGGTGGGGGCGGGATGTGGATGTCTAGGGTGATTAGCTTGTGGTCAGATCTGACCAACGAGGAATTGACCTCTGGTGTGGAACACTGGTTGTCCATGTTGGTCATGACCAGGTCTAGGATATTGCTGCCCCTGGTGGGGGTGTGAATAATTTGATCCAAGGCATTGGAATTTATGAATTCCAGAAAATGTTGGGCAAAAGAGTTGGTACATGAGTAGTTTTCCCAGTTAATGGTGGGGTAGTTGAAATCTCCCATTATTAGGGTGTTGGATTGTACCCCAATACTTTCCAGTGTATCAAGAAATGAGGAGTGGGAATCCTGGCGCATGGTGGGGGGTCTGTAGCAAGCTACAATTTGGATTACGGTCTTGCCCAGAGTTAGTTGCACTTGGATAATTTTGGATGCATTATGCTGTGCAACTAGCCTGGAAGTGTGGAAATCCTTTATGAATATGGACACGCCTCCACCTTTAGTGCTTCGTCCCAGGTAAGGTGGCCGAAAGTTGTGGTATGAATTATAGCCCGGTAATGCAGGGGTGCTCTCTGGAGCTTTGAACCAGGTCTCTGTCACTGCACAGATGTCGATGTTCTCCATTTTAGAGTGCATTTTGAGGGTTAGACTTCTAGCATTGAGTAGCATTACCCTCAGATTTTGCTTGCTTGTACCTGTTACGGTGGTGAATTTGTCATTTGAACCTTGCCTAAAAAAGGCACTATAGGGGTGGCAAGAGCCACCCAAGGGCGACAGTTGCAGGCCATCTCTGGCAAAGCATCGTGGTCTGTCAATCATGTCGTCCCAGGCAGACAAACACTAGATCCCCTTAGAATGACACCAGAAGCTTAGCTAAATGTTGAAGTCAATCATTTTGTCCTTGTACTGTGCTATCATTCTGGGTGATGACAGGATGCTACTCAGGGCTAGGGTCATACCTGCCTGGGCAACAAGATCGGAGAGCTCCTCCATGTCTCTTTTCATGTAGTCCAGGGAGGTACGTCTCAGGTCATTCACACCAACATGGACAATGACTGTGTCATATTTGTACTTGTTGTGGAGTGACCTGAGTGTGTGCATTATGTGGTGGATCCTGGCACCTGACAGGCAACTGGCAATAACTTTCTCCTTGTTTAGCCTGGTGAGTGGAACATCAGTGTGCCTCACTATAGAGTCACCTATGACTAGAATGTTGGGTACGTTGTTATGCCTTATGGGATGTGGTTGAGTGGCACACTGAGTTTGTGGGCTATTTGTCATTTGAGTTGTGTTGGGGGGTGGAGTTTGCTTGCGTTTCTGCTTTGGAGGTCCCTGATGCTTGGGCAGGTTTTTATTGAGAGCTTCCGTGAATGTAGGTGTGTGTTTTGTGTTTCTATGTGTGTGTTTTGGTGGTGTAGGTTTTGAGGGACTATGTGATGAGTGTGGTGTGATGCAAGTGTTTACCTTCTCCTCTTGACTGTCTAGTCCAGTCTTGGGTGAAGACAGCTTTGCTTCCAGTTTGGCTATATAAGTGCATCTCTCACAGGTTGTAGTGTTGGGTGGTAGGAGGACAGGGTTGTCTGTGTACGAGGCAATTGCTGCATTGCCCCAAGATGCCCAGATTCATCAGGTAGACAGGAGAATCACCGGGAGCTGACCCTTAGACATGCCTGGATAGGTGCTTATTTATTAAGTACTGAAAACTGCTTTCCTCTAGACAAGTGAGGAAAGTTGAGTGATTTAGTAATTTGCAGCTTATTTAGTGCTTACAACGAGTTCTGAACAAGTGCTGAGTTCAAAGAAACAGATATGAGTGCTGAAACTAGAAAACTGGCTAGTTCTAAGAAACAAAATTAAGCTAGAAGGCTTCCCTCCAACACAGGAAGGCTTGGGGGGCTCAGAAGCCTACAAACAGACTAGACCACTTACAGGAAAGGCAGGAAACCAGCTTAAAACATTATTTTTTTTGGTGAACACCCTGGGGACTGTGGTAAGGCCAAAAGGCAGCGCTCCGAATTGATAATTACTGGCTCACAGCCAGAAGTAGAGGAATCTTCTGGAGCATTTGCCCATTTTTATGTGGTAATATGTATCCTGAAGATCTACTGAGCACATCCAATTGTCCTTTCACAAAAACAGAAGAATGAACTGTAACATGACCAACTGGAATTTCATTTGTCAAATAGATGTGTTCAGCACACTGAAATCACAAATTGGTCTCCAGTCCCCTGTCTTTTTTGGCACTTAAAAGAATCTTGAGTAAATTCCGGATCCTCTCTGGTCTGGTGGGACTTTCTGGATAACTCTTTTGTCTAGCAGCTTTTGAATTTCTAGAACTGCTAGTTCCCTCTGAGTAGGTGGAACATCAGGGATTTTCTTGCAAATAGGGGGAGGGTTGGGAAAGGGTATGGCATAACCTCTGGATATGATCCGTTGCACTCAAGAATCTGTTGTTATATATTGCCAGGCATTTTGGTGCAAGGATAAGCATCCCCTAACTGCATCCAGAGGAAGACAATCGGTCTTCCTTTCAGGAACTCTGATAGGGCTTATCTGGGAAGGAGTCCCTAAAGCCCTGATTTTGCAGATCAACTCTGCCTCGTGGATGGCATCTTCCATTACAGTTCCCCCCCTCTGCCTATGGGAGAACTGGTATCATATGTGTCCTGGAAAGGCCCGTGGGATTTCCTGAACCAAAATTTTCCACTGCTCCTCTGATTCCTGGAAAAGAATCTTTGGAGAGTGGAAAAACATATGCCCACTGCAGAAAGGGTCTTATCATCCTTTTCACACCTGGATAATCTCTCTCTAACTTTTGGGCCAAATAGAGATGATCCATCAATGGAAACATTGATGAATGAAGGCTTAAATAGTTCCACAAAGTCACAATGGTATATCTAGGCGTGTCTCCTTATGGCCCAAACCCACCGCTCAGGTAGTCCCTTTGGCTGCATGCACAATGAGCCTCACAGACAAATTTGACACTGACTCCAGAGTGGCCAACTGGGAAGCAACTTTGTCTTGGACTCCCTCAGTAACAGCTCCTGCGAGGGTATATGAAAATTCCTTGATCAGATCCCTTTGGAGTCTGGTAAAATATGCCAGAAAATTCAAAGACCTTAAGGTGAAGGTTGATGAAGTGAAATCTGCTCTCCAAACCTATCCATTGTCTGGGACTCTCTACTGGGAGGATGAATAGAGGAACTTTCATCAGCCAGTTCCTTTTTAGTAGAAGCTGGAACGACCATGGCATCTACTGGTAAATCATTAGCCCAGAACTGCTTGTCCTTGGGAGTGGATAGAATTTTGTCTGGTCGCTTGGGGATAGGTTGAATGGTGTCTGGCACCTTCCACGCCTGCTGCAAGATCAACTGAATGAGCTTGTCAGCAGGCAGTCACCCAAAAGGTTAGATGGGTGGGAACCAAAAGCCTGCAGGTACACCAGCTCCTCCAAGGAAGGATTTTGGGATTTCCAGTCACCCCTCTGTTTTAAAATTTCCAAGATGTTTCCAAAGTAGACATCATCAGGGGTGACCTTGGGGACCCTTTCCCTTCATCAGAATTGGTGTCTTCTGTGACAGATTCCTGTTGGGAATCTAAGTGCTTCCCCTTGCACTTTTTCTCTGAGGAACCTTCTCACGGGGACAGTCTGGAGAGGTATCAAAAGAGGACATAACATGAATCTGCGGGTCCTGTGGATTCGGTACTCGCTGCTCCAGTGGAGAGACAGGCTAAATAAGACAGGGTGAGGATGGGATGTGCTCCAAGGAGGATGGGACTAACTGAGTGATCACTGTGAACAAATCCCTCTCCATTGCCTTTAAGGCTGGCCCTCCCAAAGAGGGAAGGGAGCCCAACTGAGAAAGACTGCCTTGGAACCATGGTCACTCCCCATTCTGATGAGACAGCCCCCGAGGCAGAAGCCAGTGCCGAGCTGCACCATGCCAAAGCTCCAAGGTGCAGAGATGACTCCAAAAAAATCAGAGTCGACTCCGGCTCCTCACAGCCAATAGGACGGATGCGGCCTCAGGAGGTCTCTGGATCCGACAGTGCTGAAGATCTCAGAGAAATAACCAGCTATGAAGGAAGAGGTATCTCTGGAACCGATACAGTTGGTGCCAGAAAGCTTGGAGCTGATATCTCTAAAACCTCAGAGGATGAGTAGTGAAAGGGGTAGAAGCCAAATTGATTCTGAGACCCAAAGGGGTCAGAGCCGAGGGGAGTTCTGTAAGTCCTCTTACCCACAGAATTTTATTCACTAGTCTCTCCACATCAGTCTCGGTGAGACTTCTGGTGGAACGGATAGAGGCTTGAGAAGGAGATTTTGGTCTCTGTAAAAAGACCTCTGGCAATTCACCAGCAAAAGGGTCAATAGAAGCTGAATAGACCACTCTTGGCAAATCAAGCTGTTGAAATGTCTGCAGCAATGTAGTTGGCGTCGAAGATGAGGTATCCTGAGTTGAAATCTGACTCTCCTGTTGTGTCGAAGATTTTGTCAACATTTTAGGAGTTGAAACAGTTGTTGGTACTGATAATAACTTTTCTGACACCGAAGTTTTGGATTGAAATTCCAGCATATCTGAAATACTTCATGGAGCCAATGATTTATGCTTTTTTTTGAGTCAGTTCCAAGAGGGATGATGGTACTGACAAGTTCCTCTTTTTAGACCTTTCTAAAGATGATGAAGAGGAAAGGGGGAAGAAATATCAGATTTACTCTTCACACCAGATATAGCCTCCCCAAAGGCTGATGGAATTAAGCCCTTTAATATTAATTTATTCTTCCTCTGGACGAGAGCTCTGTGGCTAAAGCTGTGTCAAATGCTACAGTCCTCTTAAAGATGAACAGCCCCTAAACAATAGACACATAGATGAGAGTCTGAATTTTGTGGCCACACTTTTAGCACTTTTTAAAACCAGTGGGCCCTTTAGGTTTGTCAGCCATAATGGCAGGAAAGGCAAAGAAAACAAAGACTACACTTCTATAGAAAATGACAGAAGTAGAAGTACAGTGAGAAAACCTATTTTATTATTATTATTTTTTTAAAGGGAAAACAAGAAGAAGGAAAGGGGGAACATTCAACAATGATAGTTTCAGCTACATCGAAGTGTACTGAGGGAGGGGGAATCTATCAACAATGATAGTAAGAATACACATAAGTGTATGGGAATGGATCAAAAAGACAGTAGAGATACAGAAATGTATGAAAAAATATAAAGATAAGAAGGAGAAAGTATAACAAGAGATTTTTCTAATAAATAAGATTAATAAGGAATATTAACAAAATAGATTCAGCTCGAGAGTTGAGGGGAATGCTTCTGTCTGGAAAAGTGGCAAATGAGATCTGAGGTAACTGGGACAGGGGGTTTGTGGGTAAGGATGAAGCTCCAGAGTTTTTGGCCTGTGCAAGCTGTAGTAATGGCCCAGATGGTTCTGATACTGGAACTGAACCCATATGTCAAGGATAAAAATGAAGATTTTCAACCTCAGATCAGGATACACCAAAGATGGGGTAGTATGGACTGTACCTGGGCCCCCGATGGTGTTGGTGCCAGGATGATCCCCAGATGGATCTGAGGCAGAAGGAACTTCCCCATCATCCTGTTAACATCTGCTTTCAAAAGACTGCTTAATGAGCAGAAGGACATGAGAGATGAAGCGACAGAAGATGGCCAAAAAGGAAACTTCTCATGAAGAAAGGGGAAGTGCAGCCTCAGAGTCACTGGCTTTGGTGAAAAGCATGGAAGGAGGTAAGGTAATCAGAGCCTACAAGGCTCTGGATCTGTGTGCCTGAAAGTCTTGGGTGCCAAGCTAGATGAAACCAGTGGATCTGGTGAACTTTTTCGGGATCACTTCTCTTGTTCCTTTTCCTTTTCTTTCTCTTCATGTTTCCCCCTCTCACTCTTTCTTTCTCCTTCCACTCAGTTATCTTAACTTTCTCCATCTTTTGAGCTTGAGAAGGCACTTCTGTGGCAGCAGGAGACAAACTCCCCACACGGCAAGGAAGAAGGCTCTCTAACACAAGTTTGTCCCATCTCCCCTACAAAGCTCTAGCTCCAAAAGTGGTGCATGGCTCACAATATATGTCCAGATGGGTGTTCCCTAAACAACAAACACACAAGGAGTACAAATCCTGAGGCGGGATTTTGTGGCCACAGGCCAAACATTTTTAAAAAAACAGTAGCCTTGTACATTATAGTGTACGGGAAAAATAAGCAAAGCAATTGCAAAATACCATTAACAGCAACTCATGAGCCATAAAACCACAACAACCCTAACAGTACACAGTCACAATAAAAAAATATATAAAATATTTTTTAACATCCTAAGGTAAAAGGAAATAAAGCTAAAGATTATATTGATGAAGAACCCTAGAAAGATAACTAAATTATTTTTAGGAGAAGAAATTAGACAGAAAATTATGAACTGTCAACTACTCAATAGTAGAAATATAATATAAAAGTTTTGGCAAAGGAATAAGTAAAGAATCACTTATTGTATATCACAAGTAGTAGGCTGAGGCATATTTTTTTATTTATTTCTTTATTTTTTTAGATGCACAAGGAGAGGATGTTGGGGGGTACCATACAGTGGATATAAAAAGTGTACACACCCCTGTTAAAATGCCAGGTTTTTGCGATATAAAAAAATGAGACCACAATAAATTATTTCAAAACTTTTCCCACCTTTAATGATACCTATAACCTGTACAATTCAACTGAAAAACAAACAAATCTGTTAGGGGAAAAAATATAAAAAATAAAGAACGTACAATAAGCTAGTTGCATAAGTGTGCACACCCTTAAACTAATACTTTGCTGAAGCACCTTGTGATTTAATTACAACATTCAGCTTTCTTGGGTAGGAGTCTATCAGCATGGCACATCTTGACTTGGCAGTATTTGCCCACTCTTCCTTGCAAAAGCACTCCAAATCTGTCAGATTGCGAGGGCATCTCTTGTGCACAGCCGTCTTCAGGTCACCCCACAGATTTTCTATTGGATTTAGGTCTGAGCTCTGGCTGGGCTATTCCAAAACTGTAATTTTCTTCTGGCAAAGCCATTCTTTTGTTGATTTGGATGTATGCTTGGGGTCATTGTTGTGTTGAAAGGTGAAATTTCTCTTCATCTTCAGCTTTTTAGCAGATGCCTGAAGGTTTTGGGCCAAATGTGACCGGTATTTGGAACTGTTCATAATTCCCTCCACCTTGACTAAAGCCCCAGCTCCAGGTGAAGAAAAGCAACCCCAACGCATGATACTACCACCACCATGCTTCACCGTGGGGATGGTGTTCTTTTGGTGATGCAAAGTGTTGTTTTTGCACCAAACATACCTTTTGGAATTGTAGCCAAAAAGTTCAGCCTTGGTCTCATTAGACCATAACACATTTTCCCACATGCTTTTGGGAAACTTGATGTATTGTTTTGCAAATTTTAGCTGGGCTTGGATGTTTTTCTATGTAAAAAAAGGCTTCTGTCTTGCAGCCCTACCCCATAGCCCAGACATATGGAGAATACGGGAGATTGTTGTCACATGTAGTACACAACCAGTACTTGCCAGAAATTCCTGCAGCTCGTTCAGTGTTGCTGTAGGTCTCTTGGCAGCCTCCCTGACCAGTTTTTGTGTTGTCTTTTCATCAATTTTGGAGGGATGTCCAATTCTTTGCAACTTCACTGTTGTCCCATATTTTCTCCACATTTTGATGACTGCCTTCACTGTGTTCCATGGTATATCTAATGCTGTGGGAATTTTTTTGTACCCTTCTCCTGACTGATACCCTTCAACAATGAGATCCCTTTGATGCTTTGTAAGCTCTTTGTGAACCATGGCTTTTGCTGCAGCAGGCAACTGAATAAATGTCAGGAAAATCCTACTAGGGCAGCTGAACTTTAATTGGGGTTAATCAGAGTCTTTTTAATTAATGGCATGCGTGTACCCAAGAAGACTGAATGCTGTAATTAAATAAAAAGATGCATCTATAAACTATTAGTTTAAGGGTGTGCACACTTATGCAACCAGCTTATTGTATGTTTTCTATTTTTTATATTTATTCCCCTAACAGATTTGTTTGTTTTTTCAATTGAATTGTAAAGGTTACAGGTCACATTAAAGGTGGGAAGTTTTGAAATGATTTATTGTGGTCTCATTTTTTTATATCACAAAAACCTGGCATTTTAACAGGGGTGTGTACACTTTTTATATCCACTGTATATGAGTCCATTAAGTCAGGGGACACAAAAGTTAGCCAGATCAATACCAAATGCATGTTCAGCCCAGTAAAAATGGACACAATCCACTATTCTTCCTTTAAATTGCAATATGAAGTCTGTTTCTACAGGGATACTATGCTGAATACTGCACTAAGTAAAAAGAAAGAAAATTCAGTAACCCATCTCAAATCACACAATATATGTCACAAAAGTCACTCATTTTAATAAATAAAGGCTAGCTTCAGCCTCATGTGACTAGAAACAGTTCAGCTCAGTTAAACATTCCTCAGTGGCCATAAAACACATTACAAGTGTTAAAATCCCCACAGAAAGTAAGAATTAGTTTAAAATAAACTGTATAACATACTGTAAATAAAATAAAACTTAAATCACATACAGTTTTTCATTCAGAAAACAAACAACCAAATCAGAGAATACACAACACAAGCACTGACAGAAAAATTCACAGGGAGGAAATAAACCCAAAAGAGTTTCTTGTCTGAGCTCAATAGTTGAAGGAATCCAAAAAGAGGAGCAGTCTTCCAAGAAATATTTCTCTTACTATGACACTAGAAGAACTGAAAGGGTCCTGTCTGTGAGTTTGAAAGGCATTCCCAATACTGCCTGGAGATTGGTACTTCACACCCACAGACAGGCAGTGGGAGGAGCTCTGAAATTTGACGTACTACCACAGGGGAGAGCAGCAGGGCACTACTGCCCACATGCCAGTAAGGTGGTGTGTTTGTTGAACATTAGGACAAACCCAGAGTTATACAGACCCATACGTTTACATCTGATGTTATCAGTCTTCATTCATTCATGACATTTGGGTCTCAGTTCTGTCCTTGGCATTGACTCGGCCATTGTAACAAGCTCGTGTCAGCCAGAAAATCTAGAGCTAAGGTTATCCATAGTGCCTCTCTTCCCTTCCCTTCAGATCTCATTTGCCGTGTAGAGTTTCAAGACCGGTCAAGCAGTGTTATCAAGCTAAGTGCTTTATTTTCTAAATACTTCTTGGCATTTTTTCTCTCATATTTAATATTTCTTAGCTGCTTATTCCTTGTTACTGTATTAGAGTGTAAGTGCTGGTTTACCCTAATTTTTACCCTTTCGTTTTTCTGCTTACCATAGTTGATATAGGCCCCTCCCTTCCCTCTTACCTCGGGTAATTCTTAAAACACCATAGCTGGTATTCTTTCCTTCCTTCTTCTTCTCCTTTACTTTTCTGGATATCTCTCTTGCTACCACTGTTGGCGCCCAAAACAAAAAAATCTTTCCTTACTTTGCTCTGTTACTTAACTGTTGTTGTGCATGTCTGTGTGTGTGTGGTCACATAAATGGCGGTTAATTACTCTAGTGACTTACCTTAGAAATGGCTGACAAAAAAAAGGTACAACTGGATTCAAACAGTGTGACAAATGTGGCAGGAAGATGCCCAACTCCAATGAGCATCTTTCCTGCGTTTATTGCTTGGGGGTTCCCCACTTGAAAATTCAGCCTCCGTGCGAACTCTGTAAGGGTTTTAGTGCCCAGACCCTTGCAGAGCGATAAATAAGTTGATCCTAAAGGGATTGTTAAAATCCCCCTTTCCGAGGCTTTGTCTAAGGCGGAGGTGTCAAAAACCTCCTAGAAAAGAAGCAAAAAAGTGGAGCCATTTGGTTCCAGCCTCTCCATATTCGCAGGAGCCAAAATCATCCTAAGGCCAGGTTGCCATGGAACCAAAGTCAAAACAATCAAAATCAGCACCGAAAACCGTCTCAGCACCAGAGTCTACAGCCCTTTCCACGGTGCCATCTATCTTTATGGAACCGACTAAAGTTACTACCGTACCAACACCTTCCACGGTACCTCAGAAATTCTCAGCACCAATAATAGTTTCTCCCATAAAATTGATTACTTCCCCCCAGACACAACCTTCTGGTCATTCAACCATGGTGCTGAAGGTCGAAACCCTAGCCATGACGCGATATTCCCCATCAACTGACCCCTTTGCTGGTCAGCAGCTTAGTTCCTTTATTGATCTCCCAGAATCTCCTTCAGGGATGTCCAGTCGTTCCACCAGGAGCCTTCGGAGCTTGATGTAGTTAGATTGGTGGATCAGCTCTTGGCAGTCAGAGGCATTCCAAACCCATCTAGGACCTCCCTCCCACCTGGAGCCGAGTTTTTTTTTCCCACAGACTCCAACTTATCTTCCTCCTTCGACCTCCCTGCAGGATTTAAAGCCCTTGATGCTGATGCTCCTCCTGGTCCCACCTTTTTCGGTACTGATGGTGGATCTCACCGTGGTGCCAGAACCCACTCTGTGGACCTTGGCTCAGTTGGAGCTGACCTACACATGGGACCGCGACTTGGCTGCCGGTTCTGGAATCCCTAGTATGGCACTGATTTTTTTTCCATGATGCCATCTATGGCTCTGATTGCTTAAAAAGTTCTGAGTCCTTTCGTGGCTCCTTCTTTGGGGCCGAGCTCGTTGGAGCGGGGTGTGACCCCAGTTCTGAGGTTGTTTTTCTCGGTTCTGGGCTCCCATCCCTCTTCAGGCAGGCCTGCCTTTCAGATTATGTAGAGTGCGCTCACTTCAGCAGGCGCACAGTTGGCTCCCTCGAGGTCAGAATGTAATGTCATATCTATGTCTCCTCTAGTTCACAGCTGTCATAGCCTACTACATTGGGGCAGCGGGCATGGAAGCAGCAAGACATCCTACTGCAGAGTACCTTCTCTTTGGAGTCCTCTTCAGACCTCCCCCCTAAAGAGCCACCCCATAAAAGATCATGCAAGAGGAAGCACTTTGATTCTCTGTAAGAATCTCTCACCGAAGATACAGACTTCGATGAAGGGTCCTCACAGTCGCCCCCTAAAGATGTCTCCTTTGGACACATCCTAGAAATGTTAAAGCAGAGGGGTGACTGGAAGTCCACCACCCCTTTCACTGAGAAATTTGTCTTCTTTCAGGCTTTCCGTGCCCAACCTTCTACTTACTGGGTGACCCCACCTGGAGATGAGTTAGTCAAGCTCATCGTGCAGCATGCTTGGAAGGCCCTGGCACCTCAGAGCCAATTCCCCGGAGACCAGACAAAATACCCCCCAACAGGATCAACCCCACTGGTCCAAGGATTTAAGGGTAGATGCTATGGTGGTGGCGGCGGCCACAAAGAAGAAACTCTCAGAGGAGAGTTCTACTGTCCATCCTCCAAACCGAGAGTCTCGGATGTTGGACAGATTAGGGAAGCAGGTTTATGCTTCAATGGCCTTTGCCATTCAGTCATTGAATTATCCGGCACATTTTACCCATCTTCAAAGGGACCTGATCACTGAACTCTCAGCAAACCTAGCAGGAGCAGTGTCTGATGAGGTATGTGATAAGGTTGCCTCCCAGCTTGCGACCCTAGAATCTATCTCCAACTTCTCCATGTGGTTGAGTGCACAAACTGAAGGGGTGGCCAGAGCAGTGGATGCAGGTATTGTATTGAGATGTTATGCCTGGATGCACTTGTATGACTTCGCAGACCCTTTCAAGTCTTCCTTTATCAATGCTCCCATTAACGCTTCTTAGTTGTTTGGCTCAAAAATTAAAAGACACATTAGCCAGGTGAGAAAAGGACAGAAAGATCCTTTCTGCTGTGGGCATATGTTTTTCCGCTCCTCAATGACCATATTCCAGGAATCAGAGGAGTAGGAAGATGTAGTTCAGGAAGTCCCAAGGGCCTTTTTGTGACACGTGGAGAGTTTTCTTCCAGGGGCAGAGGGAGAACTCATCAGGAAGACACCCCCAGTGGAAGAGGTGGCCCGCATGAAAAGAAGTTATGTCTTACCATAACATTCCATCTGATTTTGTTGATCCTTGTTCAGTCATTACACATGGGTATCTGTTCCGATGTCGGAACCGAGCCGGCCATTTTCCAAGCTAACATCAGCTTCAAACTCTCGAGCTAAACTCTTACCCACAATCCCCCTCTCTCTGTTACCTCAGATTGAGTTTGCAAGTCAAAGAAGGTAGAGGCTACCTCTGGTCAAATAACCCAAGAGTACCGGATGGTGAGATCCACTACAAACCACAGGAGGGGGAAGGAGGGAGGGTCATAATGACTGAACGAGGATCAACAATACAGATGGAACGTTATGGTGACATAACTTCTTTATCTGATATTGTTAATCCTCGTTCATTCCTTATGCATGGGACAGAGTCCCCAGCTACCTCTATTCCTGGGAGGCTCTCATGGAAGGACATTCCTGAGCAACATAGAACCGAAAGATGCTCTTCCCCTGGAGGCCAAATCCAATTTGTAATGACTGATGAAGGTATGAGGCGTAGCCCAAGTTGCAGCTGCACATGTCATGTAAAGAAGCTCTGGCATGGAAGGCAGCAGAAGTTGCCACCGACCTTGTTGAATGAGCTTTCATGGTAGTAGGCAACGAGATATTACATTGTGTATAAATGAAGGTCACACTGTCCTTCAACCATCTAGCTAATGTGACCTTAGCAACAGCAAATCCTAATCTAGGTCCAGAAAAGGCCAAAAATAACTGGTCAGATTTATGAAAGGGTTTAGTCCTGTTTAAGTAAAAACGGATTTGCCTGTGGATATCTAGGGTATGTAGGCAATACTCTCCTCTGTTTGAATGATTGGGAAAGAAAACTGGCAATTCAATAACTTGATTAATGGACATTTCAGAGATCACTTTAGGCAGAAATGATGGATTAGTTCTCAGAGACACGCTATCTCTATGAAAGATCAAGTATGGACTCTTGATACATAAAGCTTGAAGCTCAGAAATACGTCTGGCAGAAGTAATGGCGACCAAAAACAAGGTTTTCCATGACAAATACTTGAGGTAGCAAGAATAGCCTGGTTTGAAAGGTGACATTGTCAGAGCTTGTAGAACTAATGATAAATCCCATGGTTGAATAGGCTCTCTAAAAGGTGGCTTCAGATGATTCACACCTTTTACGAAGGTCTTGCACAATTTATGGGACATGAGTGGAATCTTGGACACCCTCATGAAAATTAGAAATTGCAGCCAAATGAACTCTAATAGTGGAGACCAATAGACCCAATTGAAACAGGTCAGCCAGATAGTCTAGTATTATCGACACTGGTGCTGAAAAAGGGTCTACTTGTTTATCTTTCAGCCAACAGGTAAATCTTTTCCACTTGCTCAGATAAATAATTCTAGTGGAAGACTTATGAGAAGCAATGAGAATATCACGTACTGGTAAAGAAAGATCATTCTGCCTGGCAATCAAGGGAATTGGAGTAGCCAAGCCGTGAGCTTCAGGCTGTTCAAGTTGGGATAAATCAGGTTCTGTAGATGTGAGATCAACTCCGGGGTTGGATGGAGAATCCATGGTCGATCTAGTAGGTGAGGCCAAAGGAAGGGGAACCAAATCTGTCGAGGCCAATATGGTGCTATGAGGATCACCTTCCTCTTCAACCGATGGGCTTTCTTCAGAAACTAGGGAATGAGGGGAAAGGGTGGAAATGTGTAAAGAAGACCCGAGGGCCAATCGTGGGCTAGAACATCCCTGGGTGACTGTCCCAGAGGGGGAATCAGGGCGAAGTAGTTGCTGCATTTGTAGTTGATCGGGGATGCAAAGAGGTCGCAGCAAGGACGGCTCCAGCGGTGGAAGATCTCCGCCACTATAAAGGGATTCAGGGACCACTTGTGAGGTTGAAGAATGCACCTGCTGAGTCTGTCTGGTATCACGTTGGAACTTCCAGGAATGTGCGTTGCTAGGAGAAAACTGTTGGTAGCCATCGCCCATTGCCATATCCTCATGGCCTCTCAACAAAGGGGGTAAGATTTGGTTCCACCTTGCTTGTTGATGTACCAGACCACCGCCATGTTGTCTGATTGAATCGCAGTTGTCCCAGATGGCAGCAGGGGATGGAATGCTTACAACGCCAGAAGCACCGCCCTCAGCTCTAGAACATTTATATGCAGATGGGCCTCCAGTTCGGACCAAGTGCCTTGGACTGTCTGTCCCTGACATAGCTCCCCCATCCCATCAGGGAGGCGTCCGTGGTCATTGTGGCCTTGGGTTGCTGGGGGGAGAAGGGGTGAGACCATTGTGAGAGATTGTGTGTCATCCACCAATTTAAATCCTGTTTGCACCTGTGGGTTACTCGAATCATGGCTGAAAGAGGATGCTGAACAGGATACCATTGGGTGAGCAGTAGCCATTGTAGAAGCATCATGTGAAACCTGGCCAGGGGAACAATGGTGATAGAGGCTGCCATAGAACCCAACAGCTGTAGAACCGAGTGAGCCGTGGATTTTTCCTTTGAAAGGATTGGAATTAGTTGTTGCTTTATCCTTAGAATTCTGTGCTCTGGAATAGCAGCTCTGCAGTTTTTTTGTCTCCAAGATAACCCCTATGAATTCTGTCGACTGAGATGGGGTGGGATTGGATTTTTGCCAGTTTATGGTTATGCATAGCATTTGAGCAGCGAGGAGAGAGTATGCCAGGGCTTTTTCCAGTAGATGTCTGGTGGGGGCGGAAATGAGCCAGTCGTCTAGGTATGGAAACACCTGGAATCCTTGAAGTCGCAAGTGATCTGTGACAACTGCCATGCACTTTGTGAACACTCTGGGGGCTGTAGAGAGTCCGATGGGTAGTACTCTGAGCTGGTAGTGACTGGCTCCTGCACGGAAGCGCAGAAATCTTCTTGATGGCCTGTCCACCTTTATGTAGTAGTACACATCTTGAAGATCTATAGAGCACATCCAATCGTCTTTTTCCAAAAGCGGGAGGATAGAAAGTATTGTGACCATCCGGAATTTTTGTACTCTCACAAACTTGTTCAATACACTGAGATCCAAAATTGGTCTCCAGTCCCTGGTTTTCTTTGACACCAAAAATAGTCTTGAGTAGAATCTGGATCCTATCTGGTCTGGAGGGACTATTTGGATGACTCTTTTTCTTAGCAGCTTTTCTATCTCAAGTGCTGCTTCTTCTCTTTGACTGGGTGGAATGTCAGGAAGATTTTTTTAAGGGACGGGACAAAGATCGGAGGGGATATGATAACCTCTGGTTATAATCCTCTGTACCCAGGAATCGGTGGTGATGGTTAGCCAGGCAGAAGGGTACAACGTCCCTCAACCACCTCCAGAAGAAAGGAGTTGGGCTGCTCTTCAGGAGCGCTGGTAGGATTGACCAGGGAAAGAATCCCTGGAATCCTGGTTATGTGGACCCCCTCTGCCCCGAAAGGAGTGTCTTCCCTGTGAGTTTCCCCCTCTGCCTCTGGGGGAGAACTCGGCCTGTGTGTCACGGAAAGGACCCTGAGATTTCTTGAACCATATCTTCCCTCTTTTTTGGTTTCTGGAGAAAGCACGCTGACGGGAAGAATAACAGACACCTATGGCAGAAAGGGTCTTACCATCCTGTTCACATCTGGTCAGTGTGCTTTTAACTTTGGGCCCAAACAACGAGGAGGCCTCAATGGGGGCATTAAGAAAGGAAGACTTAAAGGGTTCCACGAAGTTGCACAAGCGCATCCAGGCGTGTTGTCTCAAGACTGCAGCTGAACCCGCTGCTCCTTCTGATGCATGAGATATCAATCACATAGAGGAGTTACATATAGATTCAATGGTGGCCAGCTGAGAGGCCACTTTGTCAAGGACCTCATCAGACATGGCAACAGCCAAGGTTTCAGAGAGCGCAGAAACCAGATCCCTCTGAAGCCTGGTAAAATGTGCCATATAATTCAGGGACCTCATAGCAAAGGTCGCTGAAGCAAAGGTGTGCTTCCCTATCCTGTCCAGGGCCCGAGACTCTTTGTTAGGCGGATGGACAGTCTGGCTTTCTTCTTCTGCCACATCTTTTTTTGTTGTGGCTGCCACCACCAAAGCATCCACAGGAAGACCTTTGGACCGATGGGGATCCGAAGCAGGAGAAGACAAGATCTTATCTGGCCTCCGGGGAATAGCTTCAATGGTATCAGGAGCCTTCCAAGCATGCTGCACGTTGAGCCGGACAAGTTCATTGGCAGGTGGAGTAACCCAGGAGGTAGGGGGCCGGGTGCGAAAAGCCTGCAGGAACACAGATTCATCAGAGGTCGGATTAGAGGACTGCCAGTCACCTCGCTGTTTCAGGATTTCGAGGATATCACCAAAGGAATATGTCCTGTGGCCCTTGCACCCGGTGTCTGCTAGATGCGACTTGTGAAACCAGTGTACCAGAGGAGGGCGGAGGTATAGACAGTCCGGTATCACCAGCAGCAGCAAAAGCCTTCTCCATCAGTTGGAAGGCTGGTCCACCTGAAGAGGAGTGTATGTCTAGGACAGGGGTCACCCCTCCCCTAAGTGGCTTAGTCTGCCGAACCGGAGTCCCTGGATGGCTGTGGAGCAGCAAGCTATGTGTGTCACAGCTGACATCCTGGGTCATAGCAAAACTTTCGTGCCACAAAGGCAACTACGGTTCCTTAGTGAGATCCATAAAGGGAACCGCAAAAGGGGAAGACTGTGCTATATCCATGGACTTCAAAGGCAATGAAGGAGGAGAATAAGAAGGGGTCTTTGGAGATGGTTGATCACCTCCCAAGGAAGGATAGTTCCTGAGGGGTGGGATACCTCTGGCCAAGAGTACCTGGTCTACAAGACGCAACACATCATGTTTGGAAAGGCTTCTAGTGGACCTCACGGAGTGTGAGGGAGAAACAGGCCTGTCCACAGAAGAGGCAGACTCGGTGCCCATATCATCTGACAGCACCGAGGACAACGGTGCAGAGACAGACTGGACTACTGTTGTCTGCACCGAAGAAGTCATTGGTGCCGAGGTCATTGTCTGCACTGACACAGGGATTGGTGCCGAAGTGGTTGTCGGTGCCGAAACTGGAACCGACAAAACTGGAGTCAACAGCAAAGGCGTTGGTTCCGAGGAAGATCTCGGAGCCGACGCGGTCAAGGTCTGCGCCGACTGAACGGTCGGTGCCGATACAGTGGTAATGGTCTGAACCGAGGAGCCCCTCGGTGCCGATATACAGAAGACTGCAGGAGAAGACGGAGCCAAAATCACTAATGGAGCCAAAGGCCTCGGTGCCGAAGGTCTAGGCACCGAAAGCACTGGGGTTGACCGAGAGAGCTCCGGAGCTGAAACTTTAGCCTTTTTAGGTTTTGGTTGGAGGGAGTCCCCAGCCGGGGACGAAGGCAAAGATTTAGCCTTAGTAGGAACATCCAAGGTTTTCTTATGGGCTCTAGGAGGGGTTGAGGCCTCCGACCCAGAAATAGCCTCTGAAAAGGGAGATTTTAGAAGTCCCTTCAGTATTAGCTTGTTTTTCCTTTCCAACAAGGTTCTATTAGAAAAGTTCTCACAAATAGTACAGGGTGGGTCAACAGACAAATGGGAAGCTCCCAAACAATAAACACACAAAGAGTGTGCATCAGAAGTAGGCAGTTTGTGTCCACAAACAGAACACCGCTTAAACCCTGCACTACCCTTCTTATCTGCCATGACAGTAAATTAATTAATAGAAAAGGTACCAACAATGGTACAAGAGAGTACCCGAAGGTATGAGAGAAAAAGGGAAAGGGATTACCAACGATGGTAAAGAGAGAATACCTTGCGGTAAAAGTGGTACAGAAAAAGCAGAAAACCCTGAAGAAATTATGGTCGCTAGATGCGATAGGGTAAGAGACAATAAAATATGAACTTTTCTAACAGAAAAGTAGTCTGTAAAGCTATTAAACAACAATTGACTATACTTAGCTCAAGAGAAGTAGTTGACATGACCAAATGGCAACGTGGCAAACGAAATCTGAGGTAACAGGGAGAGGGGGATTGTGGGTAAGAGTTTAGCTCGAGAGTTTGAAGCTGACGTGAGCTTGGAAAATGGCCAGCTTGGTTCCGAGGTCGGAACCAATACCCATGCGTAAGGAATGAACAAGGAGTAACAATATCAGATCCAGGGTTTCATAGATTCTTTCCCTGGGCAACCCTATCAGTGCTCCTGAGGAGCAGCCCGAACCCTTACCTCTGGAGGCAGTCGGGGGAAGATTCTCTCTGCACCACTTGGCTTGGCATTCAATAACATCAGATTCTTGGGTGCAGATGATAATTGCCAGAGGTTACCATATCCCCTTCGATCTTTATCCAATGCCGCAAAGGAGACTCCCTGACATTCCACCCAGTCAGAGAGACGAAGCAGCTCAAGAAATTCAAAAGCTGCTCAGAAAAAGAGTCATCCAAACAGACCCACCAGACCAAACAGGATCCAGAATTTACTCAAGATTCTTTTTAGTGCCAGAAAAGACAGGGGACTGGAGGCCAACTCTAGACCTCAGTATCTTGAACAAGTTTGTCAAACAGATACAATTCTGGATGGTCATGGTTCAGTCTATCCTTCTTTTTCTGGAGAAAGATGATTGGATGTTCCCTACAGATCTTCAGGATGCGTATTACCAAATAAAAATGGACAAGCACTCCAGAAGATATCTCCGCTTCCGGTTAGCAACCAGTCTGCCCTTTGGTCTCACCACAGCCCCCAGGGTGTTCACCAAATGCATGGCAGTGGTAGCAGCTCATCCGAGACTGCAAGGATTCCGTGTGTTAACATATTTAGATGATTGTCTCCTTACTGCCCCCACCAGGTAACTACTGCTTCACACCTTATACTACACTCTGGAACTGGCAGAGCTCTTTGGCATTTCAATAAACAAAGAAAAGTCAAATCTGGAACCCACTCAAAACTTAGAATTCATCGGAGCAACATTCGACATGAGATCTTGTCTGGCTGCTCTACCTCTTCACAGATTACAAAGGTTAAGGTCACAGCTCCAAGCGATACTCTCTCAAGACATAGTCCCAGCTCACTTAGTCTTACAATTACTAGGGTCAATGGCAGCGACAATCACCCTAATTCCCCTGGTGCGATTCCACTTTAGGCTGCTTCAATGGCTCCTACCATCACAGTGCTGTCTTATACAATCTGCATAATAAATCAATTCAAGCAGGATCTGAATTGGTGGATGAAGCCAGAAGAGGAGTTATGGAGTCGCCCCTTTTCACCCCCTCAGCCCAAGGCTGTAGTGACTACAGATGCATCCTTGATGGGGTGGGGGCATTTTCAGGGAAAGACAGTCCAAGGCACTTGGTCCCCCTTAGAGTCCAATTTGCATATCAACGTCCTAGAACTGAGGGCAGTGCTTTTAGCGTTGCAGGCATTCCAATCTGCCCTTCTGTCGGGAACAATTGCTATCCAATCAGACAACATGTCCATCATCTGTTACATCAACAAATAGGGAGGAACCAGATCCTATCCCTTATGTCGGGAAGCCATGAGAGTATGGCAATAGGTAATTGCCTCCAACTGCATTCTGATATCAATGCACATTCCCGGGAGTTCCAACATGCTTGCGGACAAATTGAGCAGATGCATTCTCCTGCCTCATGAGTGGTCTCTCAATCCAATAGTAGCGGCGGAAATCCTTTGTTTTTGGTGTCAACCTTGCTGCAATCTGTTTGCATCTCCCACGAACCAGAAATGCAGCAGCTACTTCGCCCCAATACCCCCTCATGGGGAGTCCTTGAGAGATGCTCTTCTGCATGATTGATCCCCAGGACTGCTTTATGCCTTTCCTCCCATTCCCCTAATACCCCAGTTCTTGAAGAAAGCACAAAGGTTGAGAAGCAAAGTGATCCTCATGGCACCCTATTGGCCCCGTCAAGTCTGGTTCCCCTTTATCTGGCCTCACCTAATTCACCGTCTTTGGACTCTAGACCTAACTCTGGGACTCCTGTCTCATCTGCAGGGGCTGGTCCATCCCAACTTACCAACTCTCAAGCTGACCGCTTGGCACCTCTACTTCCGGTAATTTCCAGGCAGAATAATCTGTCTTCCTCAGTATAAAAGATTTATTTTTTATTTTTATTTTTATTTACATTTGTTGACCGGGAGTGTCCGACTGGATGTAGGTCCATTTTCAGTGGAGGCCCGGGGAGAAAAGCTCCACAGTTAAAATAAACAGACAGTAGTTACATTGGATTACATAGCGATTAACAATTTGATTAACATAGCAATTAATTACAAACATATTTACAGATGAAGAACATAGTACATCAGTAGACAACTAGAATCTTCATCTGCGAAGTACATAACAGACATTAACAAATGTTACAATAAGAAGTTCCTGCTGTATAATAAGTACTAGGCTTATGAGCATCTGAGCTTGCTATCATCAAGGTAGTTAGTGGAGGTGAGAGAAAGGTAGTAGTTGGATGGGGTGGATGATATTAGAGTGGGAGTTGCAAGGGCATAGCCAGCATGTTTTTAGGTGCGCTTTTAATAAAGTTTTGAAGTTGGTGCATGATGGTACGGAGATAATTGTGGGTGGGAGTGAGTTCCATAATTTGGCTATGGCGCAAGAGAATAGTGCTTCACCAGCAGAGTTATTGGCTTTAGTGATCTGCAAGTGATTTTTGTTGCTAGATCTTAGTGGTCTGGTGGTGCGATAGGGTTGGAGTAGATTCTGGAGGGATGGGACATTTAGTGGATGGTTTACTAGTTTGTGGGCGAGTGAGAGTTGATACCACTGAAGGAGGTGAGGGAGTTCAAGCCAGCCCAGTTCAGCAAGTGAGAGACAGTGGTGACTACGGTAGGATGCCCCTGTGGCGAATTTGGCGATTTTGTTGTAGCAGGTCTCTAGCTTGTTTAGATCACATTGCCTTAGGTTGGTATATATTGAAGAAGCATAAAGTAGGGTGGAGATAAGGTGGGAATTTGCTATTGAAATCTTTGCTGCTTTGGTGAGAAATTATTTATTTCTGTATAATGCTCCTAGTTTTTTGTGGACTTTATTTATGGTTATGGATATGTGAATGTCAAATTTTAGTTTATTGTCTATTTCCTCTCCTAGCAATTTGGTGTGTTCAGTTGGGTATATAGTGGTGTTGTCTTTTGCTGTGATGTTAAAGTGAGAGTTGTTTCGAGTATGTTTGGTGGGTTGGAAGATGAGTAGTTTAGTTTTGTTTGGGTTGAGTATTAATTGGGCATTGGATAACCATGTTTCAACAGAGGAAAAGGCTTCCTGTGTGACTTTTTGCAGTTTGGGTAGGGACTGGGCTGAGCAGATGATGGTTGAGTCACCTGCGTATTGGATGAGTGTGCCATGTTTGGTGGCAGAGGCTAGATTATTGGTGTAAACAGAGAAAAGTAGGGGTCCAAGGATGGATCCTTGGGGAACCCCTATGGAGACAGGTAGTTGGGGAGATATGTCATTCTGCCATACAACGGATTGTTGGCGGTCAGACAGGTAACTCTGAAATCAGTTGGTGACTGATTGTGAGAAGGATAGGTTATTGAGGACAGAGATAAGTTGTTTGTGTGGGACCATGTCAAATGCTTTAGATAGGTCTAGGAAAGTAGCAGAGGAGAGATAGCCATTGTTTTATGCTGAAGGATAGTGTTAGTAAAGGAGAGTAAGGCAGTGGTGGTGCTATGGTTTGGTCGGAAACCATGCTGAGTACTGGAAAGGAGGTTGTTAGTAAGGAGGTAGTGCGAGACCTGAGAGTGTATGCATCTCTCTAGTATTTTGGAGAGTGGAGAGAGAATAGCTATGGGGCGGTAACTGGTTAGTTCTGCAGAGGGTCCGCCTTTGTGGAGGGGAATTATATGTGAGACTTTCCACAATGTGGGAACGTAACTTTCTGACAGAGACCGGTTAATCAAGATGGATACTGGGTAGGCCAGAGCATCAGCTGCGATTTGTAGGTATTCACTTGGGAGGTTGTCTGCTGCTAATTTGGTGGGTTTAAGTTTAGTTAAGAGTTTTTTATGTTGGAGGTAGGTACAGGAGAAAAAGAGAAGGCAGTGGGGATATTACTAGTTGAAGGTGTGGGTTGGAGGGGAGGGGGGTTGTGTTGTATAGCTAGTGATAGTATGGTTTGGGTGAAGTGTGTGTTGAATGAGGTAGCAATATTTTCTGAGGAGTGAGGGATGTTAGGAGGAGGGGTACTGACTTCACCTGGGTGGAGGATGGAGTTTATGGAGGACCAGAATTGTTTGGGGCTGTGTTGTGAGGAGTCTAGGGCAGACTGGTAGTATTGGAATTTGTCCTGTTTTATTAGCTTTTTGACTCTATTACGTAGTTCTAGGAATGTTTGTCTAGCTGAGGGGGTTTTGGTTTTGCGCCAGTGCTCCCAGGCTTTATCCCTGTTTTTCATTTCTGACTTAGTGGTTTTCTGTAGTCATGGGGAGGGTTGTGCTTTGGTTATGGAAAATCTTATGGGGGCATGGTAATTAAGGATGTTCAGGAAGATAGTATTAAAAAATTCAACTGCGTCATCTAGACTGAGGTACTTTAGAGCATGCCAGTTACATTCTTTGAGGGATGAGATGAATGTGAGTGGGTTAAAGTTTATTTTTACGTGTTGTGATAGATGACAGGTTTAACTTGGTACAGGTATTTTTTGAGTAGGAATGTTGGGGAGTGATCACTGAGGCTATCTGATAAGCAGCCTGTTATATATGACTGGGGGTTCTTACTGACTAGTATCCAATCCAGGGTAGTGTGCTTGCTGGAGTTTTTATTTATCCTTGTTGGTGACTGGACTAGTTGGGTGAAGCCATGAAGGTGTACATGATGGGTTGGATTGTTGTCAGAACAGGATTGCCAGTCAATATTGAAATCACCTAAGATGATAGTTTCTTGGGGGAGATGGTGGGAAGACCAGCTGAGGATGGTTTACTAGTTTGTGGGCGAGTTAGAGTTGATACCATTGAAGGAGGTGAGGGAGTTCAAGCCAGCCCAGTTCAGCAAGTGAGAGACATTGGTGATTACGGTAGGATGCCCCTGTGGCGAATTTGGCGATTTTTTTGTAGCAGGTCTCTAGTTTGTTTAGATCGCATTGCCTTAGGTTGGTATATATTGGAGAGGCATAAAGTAGGGTGGAGATAAGGTGGGAATTTGCTATTGAAATCTTTGCTGCTTTGGTGAGAAGTTGCGTATTTCTGTAAAATGCTCCTAGTTTTTTGTGGACTTTTTTATGGTCATGGATATGTGAATGCCAAATTTTAGTTTATTGTCTATTTCCACTCCTAGCAATTTGATGTGTTCAGTTGGGTATATAGTGGTGTTGTCTTTTGCTGTGATGTTAAAGTGAGAGTTGTTCTGAGTATGTTTGGTGGGTTGGAAGATGAGTAGTTTAGTTCTGTTTGGGTTGAGTATTAATTGGGCATCAGATAACCAAGTTTCAACAGAGGAAAAGGCTTCCTGTGTGATTTTTGCAGTTTGGGTAGGGACTGGGCTGAGCAGGTGATGGTATAGTCATCTGCGTATTGTATGAATGTGCCATGTTTGGTGGCAGAGACTAGATTATTGGTGAAAACAGAGAAGAGTAGGGGTGCAAGGATGGATCCTTGGGGAACCCTTATGGAGACAGGTAGTTGGGGAGATATGTCATTCTGCCATACAACAGATTGTTGGTGGTCAGACAGATAACTCTAAAACCAGTTGGTGACTGACTGAGAGAAGGATAGGTTATTGAGGACAGAGATGAGTTGTTTGTGTGGGACCATGTCAAATGCTTTAGATAGGTCTAGGAAAGTAGCAGAGGAGAAATAGCCATTGTTTTTATGCTGAAGGATAGTGTTAGTAAAGGAGAGTAAGGCAGTGGTGGTGCTATGGTTTGGTCGGAAACCATGCTGATTATTGGAAAGGAGGTTGTTAGTAAGGAGTTAGTCTGAGACCTGAGAGTGTATGCATCTCTCTAGTATTTTGGAGAGTGGAGAGAGAATAGCTATGGGGCGGTAATTGGTTAGTTCTGTGGAGGGGCCGCCTTTGTGGAGGGGAATTATTTGTAGGTATTCACGTGGGAGGTTGTCTGCTGTTAATTCGGTGGGCTTAAGTTTAGAGTTTTTTTATGTTGGAGGTAGGTACAGGAGAAAAAGAGAAGGCAGTGGGGAGATTACTAGTTGAAGGTGTGGGTTGAAGGGGACGGGGGTTGTGTTGTTTAGCTAGTGATAGTATGGTTTGTGTGAAGTGTGTGTGTTGAATGAAGTAGCAATATTTTCGGAGGAGTGAGGGATGTTAGAAGGAGGGGTACTGACTTTACTTGGGTGGAGGATGGAGTTTACGGAGGACCAGAATTGTTTGGGGCTGTGTTGGGAGGAGTCTAAGGCAGACTGGTAGTACTGGGATTTGTCCTGTTTTATTAGCTTTTTGACTCTATTGTGTATCCCTAGGAATTTCTGTCTAGTTGAGGGGGGTTTTGGTTTTGCGCCAGTGCTCCCAGGCTTTATCCCTGTTTTTCATTTCTGACTTAGTGGTTTTCTGTAGCCATGGGGAGGGTTGTGCTTTGGTTCTGGAAAGCCTTATGGGGGCATGGTAATTAAGGATGGTCATGAAGGTAGTATTAAAAAATTCAACTGCGTCATCAAGACTGAGGTACTTTAGAGGATGCCAGTTACATTCTTTGAGGGATGAGATGAATGTGAGTGGGTTAAAGTTTAGTTTTTTACATATTTGACGGTAGATGACAGGTTTAGCTTGGTATAGGTATTTTTTGAGTAGGAATGCTGGGGAGTGATCACTGAGGCTATCTGATAAGCAGCCTGTTATATATGACTGGGGGCTCTTACTGACTAGTATCCAATCCAGGGTAGTGTGCTTACTGGAGTTTTTATTTATCCTGGTTGGCGACTGGACTAGTTGGGTGAAGCCATGAAGGTTTATCTGATGGGTTGGATGGTTGCCAGAACAGGACTGCCAGTCAATATTGAAATCACCTAAAATTATAGTTTCTTGGGGGAGATGGTGGGTAGACCAGCTGAGGAGGTTTTCTAATGGAGGGATGTTTTGGCAAGGTGGGAAGTAGCATCCAATTATGTTGATGATTTTGTTTTGGTTTATTTTGAGGTTGGTATATATTATTTCTTCATTGCCTATTTGTGGAGCTGATGATTTTAAGATCTGGATGTTTAGATGCTGCTTGGATATTATAGCTACACTGCTTCCTTTCTTGTTTAGCAGGTCTACTCTTAGTATGCTGTAACCAGTAGGGAGTATTTGTTCACTGGTTATGTGAGGTTTTAGCTAGGTTTCTGTCAGGATGACTATATCTGGGGAGTACAAGTCTATGGTGCCATGGAGTTCATGGACTTTGTTGGATATACTTCTAATATTCAGGCTTAGCAGAAGAAAGTCACTTGGCTTTCTATTGGCTGTGATATGGGAGAAGTTGTGGTTTCTAGTCTGATTATGAGGATTGGGGTTGGAGATGGTAGGGCCAGTGTTGGGGTGGATGTCTCCCCTGAGGGCTAGTTTTGATATGCAAAAGGTTATTAGTTTTCTCAGTTTCACAAGATACTTCTTGCTTCCCATAAACCGTCCATCAGGAAACTTTACCTTAGTAAATGGAAAAGATTTGTGATTTGGTCTCAAGGAGAAGGCTTAGACCCCTTTTCAGCCTTGATTAATAAGGTATTGGAATATTTGTCAACTTTATTCCAATCAGGAGCTTCAGCTTCTACTATTAGAGTTAATTTGGCAGCTATTTCAAATTTCCATAATGGCTTTGATGATTTTTCCCTAATATCTCACTGCCTCTGCAAAACCTTCCTAAAGGGAGTTATGCATTTAAAGCCACCTTTTAAAGAGCCCATTGAACCTTGGAATTTGACATTAATCTTACAAACTTTGACTCGTCAGCCCTTTGAGGCAGCAGTCACCTGTGACATAAAATTTTTATCTTGGAAAACCTTATTCCTGGTAGCCATCACTTCAGCCAGGAGAATATCAGAATTGCAGGCCTTATGTATAAAGTGCCCATATATCATTTTTCATAAAGAGAAAGTATCACTTAGGACTAACCCCTCCTTTCTACCCAAAGTTGTCTCAGACTCAATTAACCAATCCATTGACCTGCCAGTTTTCTTCCCAAATGTTTCAAACAAAGGAGAATATTTTTATTTGTTGGATGTATACAGACAATTACATTTTTACTTGAACAGAACAAAATCCTTCAGAAAATTGAACCAACCGTTCCTGTCTTTTTCAGGTCCTCGACTAGGCAATCCAGTTTCCAAAGTTACCTTGTCAAAATGGTTGAGAGATTGTATCACTTTTGGTAATCATCAAAATAAAATGAGTCTATCAACTAAGGCCAAGGCTCACTCTACCAGGTCAGTTTCCACTTCGGTGGCCTTTCATTCTAGAGCATCCATGGATGCCATTTGTGCAGCAGCTATGTGGGCTACTCCTCACACCTTTATCATTCATTACAAATTGGATATGGTTTCCAGGGGAAGAGCATCCTTTGGCTCTATGGTGCTCAGGAATATCCTTCCATAGGACCTCCCGGGACATAAAGTAGCTAGGGACTCTGTGCTAACTGTCATGAATGAATGAAGATCAACATCAGATAAAGAAGTAATTTTCTAACCATAACATTCCTTCTGTGTTGTCGATCTTCATTCATTCTTGACATCCCACCCTCCTACCCACTACAAAGGCTCCTGGTGGTCTGGAACTAGCCCTGATTCAGTAATTGGGCAGTTGCTCAGACAAAGCTTCCACTTTTTGTTTCTAGGGGCAAACTTGATCTGAAGGGAAGTTAAGAGAGGCACTATGGGTAACCTTAGCTCAAGAGTTTCTGGCTGGCGCAAGCTTGTTAGAACGGCTGAGTCAGTTCCGAGGATGGAACTGAGACCCAACTGTCAAGAATAAATGAAGATTGACAACACAGATGGAATGCTATGGTAAGAACATAACTTCTTTTTTCATGTTATAGAAAAACGATGGAAAAGGTTATTTTGGATACATTATTGTCAGAACTAGAAAAGGTTGGACTTGAAACCATATATCAACATGCATATATTGAAAATATCTCTATAACTACTTGTAACGATGTTATATAACAATATAAGAACAGCTATAAATTAAATACTGTGCTGTGATGTAATTTATATAGACTGAATTTCAGAATTTGATAGGGTCATACACAAAACACTGATCAATAAATAACAACTAGACATTGAAGTAATCTTGATAAGACAGATAGCTATATGGCTTACAAACAGGGTATGTCAAGTATCATACAGCAATTGGAGAGGAGAAATTCTAAATTGCTGTCACAGTGTCCCAGAAGGTCCTGTCCTAGGCCCATCCCTGTTTAGGTTGTATCTGTCAAATCTATCTTTTTCACTGAAGTGTTCTACAGTCTGTAAGCAGATGGCTTAAAATGGGTAAACATTACATATGTTACAGATAGGCCTCGTCTGCAAAATAACTCGACTAAATTGACCATTTGGGCACAGGAGCATAACATGCTAATAAGTACATAAAAATAATCAAATGAGATTTGGTAGGAGTAGACTAAAAGTTGAACATTTAATACAGCATTCAATAATTAAAATTGTAGATTCATTTAAGAACATGGGTGTATGGGTAGGTCCATCTTTGATTTTTTTTCTAATCATATTAGCCAATTAATTAATGTTAGTTATAGAACTACAGGTTGTATAAAAATATAAAGTCTAGGAAATCAGAAATTATGAAATCAATGTCTGTTAGTTACATTACACCCAAACCTGAGTATGGAATAGCAATATGGAAACCTTATAAGAAATCAAGCATGAGTAAACTGGAAAAAAATTCAACAGAAATATACCAAGGCCATCCATGGATGTGAGATTTTAAATTATTATGAAAGATTAAAACATCTGCACTTGTGCAGTGTCTCATACAGACATTTAAGAGAATACTTACTCAGGTATATAGGGCATTTAGAGGCAGCTAACTCTGGGAATGTTTGGGGTTAATAAAATATAGCAGAGAATCATCGGACAACCTATGTAGACGATTATATAGGAATGAGTGGTATACTAATTGGTTCTCAGACAGAGTAGCTGATGCATGGAATACATTACCAAACTGCATTAAAGCAAGCACAAGTCTAGATATTTTTAAGGACAGCCTGGACATTTGTTATGGGAATAACTGCTTGGGTATTGGTAGGCTAGAAGGTCATTATTGCCCATGCCTAAAATATTTGTATATATGTATGTATGTATTCACTGTAACGACATTAAATAAAGTAAGCTAGTAAACATGAAGTTTTGAGTCTCTCAAAGGGAATCCCTGTGTTGAGATAATGAATGTATTACCACCTACATTTATCCATATGTGTACAAAAGCAGTGGCAAAGCTAGTTACTGTTCTTAGAAATGTCAATATTAAGGAAGAAGTTGTATCCCTTAATTGATAGAGGTCATTGTTTCTTCCCTCTACAAATATGGTTCATCAAATGAATTGTCCAGTTATAGACCAATTTCCTTATTTAACCCACTTGCAACAATATTAGAACTAGTGGTTCATATACATATTTCTGTCACTGAAGACACCAGTTACCTTAGTGCTCTCAACTTGGATTCCAAAAGGAGTACTGAAATGATATTTCCTTATTACTAAATTCAGGCTTGTTAGGAAGGGACACAATGAAAGCCGAAATTGCTTAGTTATTTTTTCAGACATATAAAAAGCTTTCTACATAGTCAGACTTTTCTCCCTTATTAGTAAACTATCTGATATTGGCTGCAGTCTAGTCTGCATTTTATGGTCAGAGAGTTACTTGGATATCTGAAGAATACAGCCTACTGGGAAGAGGCCCTGACTGACTCTAATGGAAAGAAGCATCCCCCAAAACTCAGCTTTTGGACACACCTTGTTTAAAATGTTCCTTAAAGGAAAGTAAAATCATTGTAGCAGTCTTAGTTTGATTCAGCAAAAAGATGATTTCACTTTCCTGGCGACCGTTTTATGATCTAGACAGAAATGCTTGGATTAAGCTTGTTTGAACGTTATTGCTTAAAATAAAATTACATGTTAAGAGTGATGTGTCTGCCCTCATAATGCATGTGTTTGATCTTCAAAAGTGATGTCTTCCAAAGAGTGAGACAGCTTTGTATTGGGTTTTAGTGATCACTCTCCAAGGTGCACTGACCTTTGAATAAGAGCTCAGTTTGGCAGAGCTGCTCCGAGTATGGTGACTTACCCAGAGACCAGGAGTGGATCTAAACTAAATCAGAGACATCCACTGTGATCTACAAAAAATAAGCATATTTACAGCTTGCATTGCACTTTTTTGGACTGTTTCCTGCTTAACTGCTGTTCCATTTTTTGCAGTTTTGACTGCTGTTTCCTGCACTTTGAAATCCTAGCACTGCTGTATCTCATAGCATAGGCTAGATGTCAACCTGCTGAATCTAGGCTACATGGCATATACTGAGCAATAAACCAGCCATCCTACATTATGAAGGACCTCCTGCACCCTTATGGCAGAAGTGTGCACTCCAGGATACATTTGATTTGGGGATTGTTGGTAAAAGACTCAGTTTGGGTTCTCCCATTGGCTAGTTAATGTTAACAACTGTTTAATTTCATTTGTATTTAAGCACCACATTTCCACGTAGCTGCTCACTGCAAAATGGGGTTTAGCACTGCTGTGTACAGATCCAAATGCTTAGAAACAAACATTTTCCCTTGATACCTGCAAGTGAATCCTTCCATGTTCCACTGCCTCTTTGTGGGAAACACAGTTGTGCACTGCTACCCAGCAAGCAACCCAGCTGCGCTTTCTAAGGTACTGACATAGTCTGGCACCCTTAGACTTCCACAGGATAGCCACCCTTGTGGGTCTTACAAGCAAATCCTGGTCGACCCTACCCATCCCCACTAGTCACTATAATATATACCTGCCATAATGGATGGACAGTTTCTCACAATTTCTCCAGCCAACCTGATTGACATGGGCATCCTGAGGCAATGTAGCAATTGCCTCATGTATACTGACAACCACTTGCTCCTAAAGCAAACAAATGCAGACGTAACTATACCATAAAACTAGAATCAGTCATCTCACAATACAACATACAAGACATACAACAGGTTGTCAGCACATACACACCTTCACTCTCACACAAGAGAATGTCAAGATACATAAACTCACATATACGGAGGTACTCACTAAGAGCCAACAAAAAGATCAGACACCTCACAAGTATAAAAATACACATACTGTTCTGGTTATAGGTGATGTGATGCCCCACCTCTGGGCCAGAAATCAAAAAGCCTCAGTCCTCTCCACTGGCAGATGTTTTCTAGGAGAATAACAGGTACACACATAGTATTTCCAGATGCAGCTCTCTGCTTTAAGTGCAATTTCCCATAAGAGCACACAGAGGCCGCAGTCAGTCTGGGGCTGATTTCTCCCTCTTTCTCTGGATCCCCAGTAAGACTCTCCACTGGCACAGCTATAGAATTGAGATCTCAGCTGAGCATCCAAGCCAAGACCTCCAGCACCCACTCTGTCCAACCAGTGCTTCATGTCCCTGCCCAAGTAGCTAACACACACAATCTTTGATATTTGATTTACACACACACACACACACACACACACACACACACACACACACACACACGAAAGGCTGGCACGGGTTTACTAGCTATGCCCCCTTCTGCCCAGACTATAAGGTAGTTAAGTTAGTTAAGTATAAGGCAGTTCTGAGGAAGTTCTGTAATAAACGGGACGAAAGCACTCAACTTAATTCTGGCTCCTGTGTAGTTTGTTTTATACGGTAGTTATGACTGCCAGCTACATTAAGGCTCTTCCAAGGATACCCAATATACTGAGTGACATTAATATTAATACAAATGGTAGTTTGACCAAGAGCAAGGCTATTAGGAGTGGCCTACACAGTGCCACCAAATAAATATGCAAGTACTCTCAAAACTTAAATATCTCTACAAAGATCAGCCACAATGAAAAGTTTAAATATATTTAATAATAAATAATAAAAGAACAAGAAAATACTAAGTATATATTCACAGTGACATCAGAGTTCAATAATCACAAGAAATATTTAAAATAATATTGAAGGATAGGCTCAGATGAATAAAGAAAAACAATATATAAACTAAGCTTCACTATATTCCTGACTGAATCTAAGAGAATTACACTATTCCCTCATAACTTACTTAATAGAGCAAGGCAGATGATGTGGTGAATGGTTCTTCTTGTTGTCATACAAAAGATAGAATACAGAATGCTCAGTCTCGCTGACAGACTTCTCAAAATAGTATCTAAAATATTACTTCTGAGATAGTTTGCGGAATTACATCACTTCTGGTCATCTGACTTCTAGTTCTCATGCAAAGCCCCCATTGCTGGAAGCTGGCAGGGCTTAGCACCTACCAGTAAAAATACACACACAAGGGCTTTTGCTCAGATCTTTGGCAGGTGCTGGAAGTTATAAAACAATTGCATACCTCCACATTTCCAGAGTAGTAATTAGTTCACCCCAAAAACAATACAGAAAGCTTCCTAGTACAGAATTTGTGTCTCTGGCTGCACTGAAAGCTGTGAGATAGTATCTTTACAGCCTAGCCTATAAAGTGATTTAATTTTAGATATTTTTCTAAAGTTTGCTGGACTGAGGTTAACCCTCAAGGTCCTCTGTTAAAACATATACATTTAAACAGTTACAACTGTGCATGTACATTTCTGCTCTCTCCAGTAAGGCACACTGTGGATACATTTCAAACTCAAGCACTTTACAAATACCTTTTCAACACAAACTTCTGTACAGATCAGTTTGATATACACGGCATACTGTTTTAAAACCTTTGCAACACAAGCATCTAGTATAAATCAGTTTGATATTCACAAATAACAATTATTTACAAAATTCCAGCTAGTTGTGCTGGCAGTACCTCCTTTCGTCACAGGTGACTTCATAGTGAGACACACAGACATACCCCTCACCAGGTTGAACAAAGAGAAGGTCACGGTCAGCTGCCTGTCAGGTGCTAGCATCCATCAACTCACACACGCACGCACTCAAGTCACTCTGCAACAATTACTGTTATGACTCTGTCATAGTATATGTTGGTGTAAATGACTTGAAACATATCTCAGTAGACTATATGAAAAGGACATGACCAAACTCTCAGGTTATGTGTCTCAGGCAGATATTCCCTATCCACAAGAAATACAACCCCAAAACACGAAAAACTTCACCTTTCAAAAACATGAAAGCACACCACCATGAAAGGAATGATGCAAAGAAATGCTATGAACTTTTATTTTACACGTTCTGGTACCTCGGCCTTTTGCCTTCAATGGAACAATTTTCTACAACAATTCATTTCCTTATATACCAAACATTATTAGTTAATACATTCAATTAATTAATTAAATAATCAAATTAAGTATTTAATCTTCACAATTAGCTGATTTCCTTAAAGTGCAACCACATAATACAAACCCCAAACATTAAAAAAGAGAAAAGTTCTAGTGGGTACAAATTCTGCACCCTTCAGTAACACATTTTGCATATCAGAAGTCAAACATTCATCTGATAGGTTGACCACATTTAAAGCAACATCAGAAAATGGCAATACAGATGAGCAAGGCACTGGCACACAGCTTGAGAACTCAGTAATATCAGGTGGCAGATTCTCCAAATTAAGAAATTCTTTAGATAACTCAATATTTTCAACATTTTCTGAAGCAACACCAACAAAATCAGCTCCACCCAAGTGGGGCATTTCTTCATTACTTAAAGATTAGCTTACGTTCGGTAACACAATTACACTAATAATACCATTATCAATATTCTCATTAACATAACTAAATATGGGTGGGTTTTTAAAGTCCTTACTGTCTTTGCTTCTACTGGTTGTTGTTCTGTCTCCCTTGATTCTTCCTGGAACGAGTTTGCACTTGTGAGGGTGCCGTACTGAAGCCTGAAGTGTTTTTTAAATATTTACTTTTATAAAATTCATGTTTTTGATTAATTGATAGGGTAAGATGGATTTTTTCATGAGTACCCCAATTTACAGGATTATGGTAAGGGCATTTATGATATGAAAAAATAATATAAATATACAACAAAACAAAATAAATTTAAAATAAAAAACTTTTTTTTATATGAATCAGAATTGTTTTGTATATACCGGTAGATATGAATTATCTATTTATGTTGAATATATAGATGTGGCTGCTTTTTAATTCATTATATTCTGATGTATACATAATGTTCTTTTCTCTTTTTGAATATAAAAGTTCACAGCATTTCTTTGCATCATTCCTTTCATGGTGGTGTGCTTTCATGTTTTTTGAGAGATCTTCCCTATCACTAAGCAGCATTTTACCTTCACTGAGGATGCCACAATATAGACAAAAAATGATTGATTTCAATAATTGGCTTAGCTTCTGGTGTCACGCCAGGGGGATCCAGTATGTATCTGCGTGAGAAGACATGGTCGACAGTCCATGCTGCTTTGCCAGAGATGGCCTTCACCTGTCTCCTCAAGGCTTTAGAATACTGGCAAAGACTCTTGCTTCCCCCATAGTGCCTTTTTTTGGTAATGTCCAAACAACAAAACTTCTGATGTAAAGAAATCCACTAAAGACAAACTCAGGGTCATGCTGCTTAATGCTAGGAGCTTAAACAGTAAACTGCACTTCCTGGAAGTACTTCTCACTTTGGAAGATGCTGATGTTTGTGTAGCACAGAGAACTGGTTCAAGGCCGCTGACAGCACCCCGGCTGTACAACACTACAGTGCCTTTTACATGTTCACACCCCGAAACAAGCATGAAAGAACCAAAAGTGGAGGTGTATCCATATTCATCAAATCCAAATACACCTCAGGACTGGTGGAACAGTACGACTCTCTGGAGCTATTCCAGGTCCAACTACAGGTCTACATTAGAACATCGAATATTTAACAGTTTGAATCACTAAAGGTCAACCTTTAGTGATCGAACTGTTAAAACAGAGATTTCCGTTTACTTGTTCGATGTTCTGCAATTTCGCTATTCTCGTGTTGATAACATTAGATTCGACATTGTCAGCTTTCGAGAATTTAATATAGACCCCAACTAACTATAGGAAAAACACCCTTCCACATCATCCCTAGCTACAGGACCCCCACCATGAACCAGAAGAAGCACACCATCTACCTAGACTTGCTAGAGTCACTCAACATACACCCAAACATCCTGGTCATGGGAAATTTCAGCTATCCCACCATTGACTGGGACACCTACATGAGTGCAAACATGATTGCTATGAGGTTCCTGGACTTTATTAATTCAAATGCCCTGGAAGAGTTGGTCCGGCCCCCACAAGGAGCTCAAATGTCCTGGACCTAGTGCTCACCAACATGGGGGGGGGGGGTCACTGCACTACTCCCATGTGTCGCCCTCCCTAGTAAGGTCAGAGCATGCATCTGACTCATTTGAAGTAAAGATGAAACCTGATAACCTCCACAGGAGTAAAAAAATGAATAATTTCTGCAAAGCAAACTATTGCCTGCTAAATGATGGTATAAAAAGTTTTGTAGCCCCTGTAAACATAGACAACAATGCCTCCTATGTAGATGAATACCCTATATAGCCATTTAAACAAATGCACTGACTCGGATGTACCTAACAGGAACACAACCAGGTTGGCCCAAAAGAACAAGCCACCCTGGTGGACTGTAAGTATAACTAAGTTATCAAACAAAAAAAAAAGAAAGAAACTGACATCTAAGAACAGGAGGGAACTAATCCAACAGAGGAAAAATACCCTCCACAGCTTGAACAAGCAAATCAGACATCTTGTTAAGTCCTCTAAGGCTACCTATGAGTCTAAATTATCATCCCTAGCTAAAGACGACCACAAAGCATTCTTTAGTTACATCCGTAACCTAACATGGAATGCCTAGCTGTGTGCTGAACTTATAGTAAATGGTACCACTCGCACTGAACCTGAGGAAATTGCCAACCTGGTAGCCTACAGATTTGGCGATAACTTCACATCCTGTCCCCACTGACATACACCCAAATCATTCCCTGCAATAGTCCCTTACTGAGTATCTCCAAAAAGAGGTCATACAAGCTCTTTCCAAAACCAAAAACACAGCTTCTATGGGACCTGATAACATCCTAAGCTGCCTATTCAACAATCGAAAACAAGACCTAGCAGAACCCCTCAATACTCTCTTTAACCATAGCCTGAAAACTGACTTTGTGATGGCAGAGTAGCGAACAGCAACAATAATCCCCTTGCACAAAGGAAGACCATCAAGTGACTCTGCTAACTATCGCCCCATAAGCCTAACCAGTCTTATTTGCAAGGCCATGGAAAGAATCATCATGGACCTTATCCACAAGGGCATAGGTGACCTTCAAACTCTTGACCCCACCCAGTTTGGCTTCGGCAAGGGTAGATCTTGCTTATTAAACCTGGTGGGCTTCTTTGAGAATGACACCAAAGTTCTGGTTGAGGGCAAAATGGTACATTATTATTATTATTATTATTATTATTATTTCACATTTGTTAACCGGGTTAGTCTGACTGTGCAGCAACCCTTTTTCAGCAGAGACACAATGAGAAAATCTAAAAAAACATATTAAAATGACAGATAACTACAGGGTGGTCGTGTCATAACCAAACACAAAACAGAGTCACAATTATAAAAAGAGAG